>NW_009927841.1:7104-54798 GCF_000696875.1 Nestor notabilis | reverse complement strand
AACCGTAACTATTCTATGATTCTATGAATCTGCTGGGATAATGTGCCAGCACATTATGCCAGCAGCAAATGAATGAAATGCTTTTGATATTTTTAAAATCCCCGTGTTCGACATCTAAGCCTCTCTCACAAACCACAACTCAACAGAAAATGCTACTAAGAATTTCTCTTGCTACAAGAAAAGAATGAGAGTGTGACATTATAATACTCTTTTTATGACCAAAATAAAATCAATCGTGGCCACAGTTCTGGGATTTGTTCTTACAGATCCATCCTGAATACTTCCGGATACCCAGCACTCCAGCCTGAAAGATATTCCCAGTGGTACCATCTTTCACACACACTTAAGGTGTTGCTTTTAGGAGTTGGTTTTCAGAATAGCTCTGCAAAAATAACTTGGCTGTGAAAGATTACTGAGGACAACCATGTCAATTTGTTTCAAGGTGATTTAAGACAAAATTGTATGTCTTGGTAAGAGTAAAATGCAGGCTAACATGAGTATGACTGGAAGTTATTGCTAGAAAAGGACCAAATTTAGTCATATAAACATCAACTCTTTAAACCCCCAGCTTGAAATCTATTGGAATAGTAATCAAGCAGTAGTGTAAACAGATGAGATTGGAAACAACATCTGTTTTCACTAGTGTAGTGATTTACAGTGGGGAACATATAACCTGATCTGGAGAGCTTTATGCTGCAAAGAAATGTCAGAATTGAGAGACCTGAAACACATTAAGCAAGTTAAACAAAACATGCTGAAATTTCTGTTTACCTTGCACTAGTACCTTGGCAAATTTATTTAAAAAGCACACTTTATAAAGTATTTTGACTTCCAAGATTTTCAGAAGTGCTTTCCAAGACAGGCGTGCATTGATGTGAACCCCAGAGGTATCTCTAGCTGAGTGATTTGGGAAGATGTTAAAGTCTTGACTCCTGTTCTGCCATGGGAAACACCTCACTGGATACTTGGGCTCTTGCTGGCTTTTAGCCTAGAGTCCCCCTACCTACTTTAGCCTAGAGGTCAGTATCCACACTGAACACCCCTCCCCATATCTAGATCTTCTAGCTTAGTGTTCCCATTTATTTCAATATGATCCTTATCCATTTTATAACAAAGTTGCTCACCATTTCCTATATGCACCACTTTTAGAAATAAGGTAGATACATAAGCCCATCTAAAAACTCCTGCCCCTCCAAGTTTCTTCAAGTATCTAAACATCTTTACCATGTGCTATCATTCTGTCACCAGCAAACAGGTATCTCAACCAAAACCTCCCACAGATGTCTCTATCAACACAAATGGGATTGTATCAACTTGCAAGTGCTGAAGTTCTAGCCCCTTAACAATAAATTGATTCAAAGTCTTTGACATTCAAACTCCATTTTTCCTATGAATATTTTAAAGTCCTATACAGAAAGGATCATTTAGACACTAAAGGGCCAGTATGTTAAACAATGTCATAATCTTAGAGAAGATGAGAGTTTTCTTTTTAGTGGTTATAATGGATATTCCATTAGATAGTAAATCACATTTATTAAGTACTCATTTTTGTTAGAGCTGTTTCTCAGAATGTGAACCAGCTCTCCCTTAAGCTTCATGAACGGTAATTTTGCTGAACTTAGAATCATAGAATCATAGAATAGTTAGGGTTGGAAAGGACCTTAAGATCATCTAGTTCCAACCCCCCTGCCATGAGCAGGGACACCACACACTAAACTTGTCCAAGAGTTGTTTATTGCAATCAGTTAAATAATTTTCATTTTTATTTTCATACTTCATTTTGATTTAGCCATCTTATTTTTCTAATTACTCCCCTCAACCACTCAAAGAACTGACTAAACAATTTGGAAAAGCTTCGGTATCTCACTGTGCTTCTCTTTGGCATCCCGGGCCTGGTGATTTATATTGCTCAAGAGCTGCCTCCACTTACCATTAGCTATATAAATACTTTCAATGTAGGTGTAAAAAGAGTAGGATCCTTCTGTTGTTAAAAAATGTACAAAGTATTGTAGCAATATAAAACATAATTGAATGGCTAGTGGATTAGATGAACTGCAGAGCTAGAGTAAAGCAGATGTAAAATTCAAAGCTCAGAGGCTCTTTCAGAAGATTCCTGGAACTGTGCATGTGTTTCTGATATAATTAAGATTCCCAGTTCCCAAAATAGGTGGTTTTTAGCTTTGTTCCCCTATATCTATCACAGAAGAAAATCCTGCAATGAATTTCACAATGAAGCCAGCTTGCTGCTCCTTCTGGTGCCAATTTGGATAGTCATGGGTCAGCTAAGGGTCATGTTTTCAGTGTTTTTAAGACACTACAATTAAGAACCAGATTGAACCTAAGCATCTGAATTCTTAAATGTAAAAACTTTCTTTATACAAATCTCATGAATTCAAGCGTTCAGAACACCTGTGCCAGATCCTGAGGTTTGTCTTTAATTAACATTCCTTCTTTAAGCAGAGTTTAAGCAGACTGGATAATTTAAGTCTGTATTTGGAGGAGCGCAGAAGAAAAAAAGAAAACTCAAGGAGAGGAAATCCTGCATTAGAGTTCAGTAACCTCCAAATCATAGTTCTGATTCTGCTACTTTCTCATTATAGGTTCTTGGGCAAATTATTAAGGCTTTTACTGCATATGCTAACCCAAGAACAAACCAAAGGCAAGGTCCATGTTAAGATCCCTGCGCGACCAGCCCTAAGCTGCTTTTCTCTCCAAGTAACAATTTAAATTATAAGTGCTCTGGTCATCCTAGAGAACACGTGAAAGATCAATGTGTTTCGGTGGAACTGTCACTGTGTCCATTTGAGCATTTCCTACCAGAACAAAACAGGAGTGTTCAAAGCACCACCGTACTGTACAGAGAGTAGCATGACCACGTGAAACTAAGTTGGTTCTGGTGGTGATTTAGAGCAGAACCAAGGCATATAGATTTGGATAGCTGTTTCCTTTGGCTATGGCTACCTGTACATTCAGGTATGTATTGCTTGTCCTGAAGCAATATCAGTGTCGCTTCGGATGGTTGGTTCTAGTCCCCCTACATGCTTTCAGCCAGATTTAAAGAAAAGCTGCCATATTATTACCATTATCTGAATTGAACTGTAGTATTAGGTAGAAACCTAAGGAAAACTAATCAAGGCATGAGTTATTTGATTAGCAATTCACTGTCAATGGGCATTCCATGCAAGAATCCTGGGGAAAGTGTCACAGAAAGTAAACTAATGTACATAGCTCTATATCAACATGCTCAGAAATGTCTCAATACTGCAACATCTAGTACCAGTAATATTAAAATGCACATCCTAGTTGTCCACATCCAATCCCTGAAGTACAACTTTGTTGATATATGATCTTGCACATGTTCTTCAGGCAGCATGCAATTCAGACAAGCTGTTTCATGATGTGTCTAGGAGAGAAGATGACAATGTGGGCACTGGGCCCTTCTGGTGTAAGACATGGGACTAAGCCACCCAAGCAAAGGATTCCAAAGAAGGGCATTTTACTGTAATGAACTGATGTTGCAAATGTGTTCTCCTAAATATCACAGGGCAAGCTGAGTAAACATTTTCTTGCCAGCCACATGCACTGTCTTCATAATTAGTTCTCAAGGCCTTTATTTCCACACATAAGGAAAACTATCAAGTCATTTTTTTTTCCAAAAGGCAGTGCCTGTTTGCAAACTGCTTCTACCTCGCCTGTGTCACTGTGCAAAAAGTATAAATTCCAAACCAAACATTGCCTATTGGAAGAAACACTAATTCCAAACTGCCCTTTCCTGATCTTCAAACAATGCTGGTAAAGAAGGAACATGGCACAGCTACAGCATCTGGATCAGAGAGGCCTCCAGCCATCTGTTGCCTTGCTACAGCATAAATTCAGTACGATCTTTCCACAACTTTTTTTGTACAACTGTCAGCAGTTTTAAGTGTTTTTTTTCTTATCTGGTCTAAATAATGTGTGATTTTTTCCCCCCCTCTTAAGCAGTCTCTTCAATAGTGTTTTTAACGCAGGGTTATCCAACAGTACAGATGGGAACATCAGCTGCCCAGAACGTTCTGAAGTTAGTCAACTTGGATTTTTCAAGTGCTTTTCTGTTCGTACACAAAATAGCTCTCACATTACGCTTCATGCTTCATCTGTTTTCACCTACTGAAGATTTCATTGTTTGCAGATCTCATTCATAGAAAACAGACGCGAGATATTTATCAAGCTTGGCTTTCGCTTAAAAGCCATAGGAACATACTGTGTTGTACAAAACATCACAACATCCTTTTCTTGAAAAATTCCTCTGGAAATCTTTAATTTCTCTGTCAAACATCCATCTTTACTAATCCATGTGCATCCACCAAAGACTCCTTTTAAAATCTTGTTTATTCCTCAGAAACCCTTACCATCCTGCACTTGCTGTATTTTATCCAGCATGCATATTAGCTCAATCCCTCATAATGAAATAATTGCCTTATTGAGCAGTCTCACTTGACATATTATTAGCATTTGAAATATACTTTTAAATAATCAACTGTTTTAGATGTAGACCCATTAGAAAGACATTATTCACATCTATTTATTCATCTTTTCTGTTACCAGCAGAATGGTATGCCTCATATGCATCATATGAATGGTACTGCAAACCAGTTATTACAGTTTATCAAACACAAAGCATTCTTTTCTAAACTATACAGACAAAACCAATTCTGCTGTCCACTGCTCTATCAAGCCTACTTCTATTAAGCAAAGAGAGACCTCGTTTAAGGCTAAATATCACAAAAAAAAAAAAAAAAAAGCCTTTCATATTAAGGTGGGGAAGAAATCCTAAGTGACATCTCCCAAAGTATCTATGACGCTAATATGAACACAAAACCATTAATTCTATGAAAACAGATCAAAAGAAGCCTGACATCTTATGGATTTGCATTTTAAAAAATGAACTTTCAAATGGAATTGTACACTTTTTTTTCCTGTTAATTTCTCACATGTATATACAATTCTGTCTTTCCCCCCACAAAAAAAACCACCCTGGCTCATCAGAGGATTTTGGTAGAAACAGGCAGGCTGTCTTGAATGATTACAGATACTGGCTGATGGGTCATTAAGGACAAACTTGTGAATGAACTTGCCACTGCCTGATGACCTGCTTATACTGAACTCCTAGGCATATAAGTACAGCTAAGATTATAACTCATCCAGCCATCTATCAAAAGTGGCTGTGAAGCAGCAGAATGTTTGAAGGGTTCAAACACTCACAACACTTACCTAAAATGCAAGTGTTTGCTTTCTGTAGGAAGTAATCCAAAGTGCTTAGAATTTCGGAATTGTGCCAAATTAAAAAAGTATAACATATTACCTAACTAAATAGCTTTTTACGCCATCCTACAAATGGTAAGTTCATCTCAAAGCTATAATAAAATAATTCTGTATTTCAGTTACAATTTCATGGAAAATGTTAGCTCACTCAACGTAAAGGAGGAAGTTTATGGTTGAGAGACACTGTTAAACAAAATCCCAGAGAGGTGTTTTTTCTGTAACACTACTGAAGCAGCAGTTACCATAAACATGATGTGCTGCTTTCACTGCATCTGTTTGACCATCCATGTCTTGGCATTCTCACTCTACATCTTCCAACAGGTAAAACATCCACACTCTGGCATTTTCCTTATTGCAAAACAAGCGAAGTCCCCCACAATGGTTCAGTCAAGTTCCCATGAGAGATGCCTCACTGACAACAAAAATTTCTGGGTTTGATTACAGAGATTTATTTGTCACACTCAGAGAAGTGCTCATACGGGAATGATCTGTGGTCATGAACGATCTGGACCGAATTAATTGACGGGTTAGTCCAAAAGCATTTGCACAAGTATCCATGTGTTTGTGCAAGTTACTTTCACGTGTTGTTATACAGTGCTTCACACCTTCTGTTACATTTTTTGCATGGAAAAAAAAGCCATGCAAGACAATATAAATTCAGTTAAATCGAAGACTGTAACACCTGAGGTGGTTAGCTCATGCTCTGTAGCTGTCTGGTAAAACTTGTGCCTCAGTACTTTAAAGCCTTGATTTTACATAATAAAAGTTTTAGTACACCAGATACCAGATGCACTGTCATCTTTTGCATCTAAGGAAATGAATTTAAAATCCAGATTTAAAAAAAAAAAAAAAAAAAAAAGAAAGTCACAACATTTGCAGTAAGCCTTGAAATTTTCAATGCAGATTGGAAGAGTGGGAAGGGGATGTTATAACTGCAGTTTAAATATTATAATTACTTTTATCATCCATTTTTAATTAATTTTTTTCAATATTCAGTATTCAGTCCATTTGACATTAGTCTCTAGAACAGGACAGAGATGACAGCTGTGTTCCATTCTTCTATTCAGGGCAATTACCTTCAGTTATATTTGCAAGGTCTGTCCAACCCTTTGCTCTGTTTTTGTAGCACACCGAACCCTGAAAATCCTCAGTGCTAATTGTAACATCCATTGGAAACAATGGCATTACTCCATTTAGTGTGTTAAATATCTTTTCTAGCAGACAAAGATAAACAGAGAAAAGCAGAAATGGCTGTTTACTTTTGAAATACTGCCAGAAGTGAACCTATTCAGCTTCCTTAAGGACTGCAGAGATTCTACTGTACAGGCTAGAACAGTACTGTCTCGTTCTTACAAGCTGTGATTTATCCATAGCTCTCAAAGCAACTCACAGAAGTCAATGCCATCATTTCTGTTTCACCAACAATAAACAGAGGCTGTAAAATGAATAATGCCTTTCCTAAATTCACCAACTGGAAACAAAACCCTTTCCCCATAAAACTCCATTCACCTCTTACTCTGTGAGGCCATCCCAGTGTTCTGAGGATCAGATCCATCTTTCTATTGCTTTATTATGTAGTATCTTGTCGAATTCAAGTTCACTTCGCAAATACTTCTGTATTTATACAGACTATCGTGAATGCAGTTAGAAGAGGGCATAGTCCACAAATACTACCAAAGCATGGGAAAACTGCTGTTCTCAAGGAAAAAAACATTTTCAGAAGAATAAACATGAGCATAATTACTTCTCTGCAAAAGAAGTGGAAAAAGGCAAAAGGAAGGAGATGTCCGGAACTGTTTCATAAGCTTCCAGAGCAGAACATTCTGCCTGCAAGTATTTCTCAGTATTCTAGAACAATAAACTAGCTATTCCACCCCGAAGTGCAATGCCCCCAAGCCTGCAATTGCTGGCATTCTGGGGGGCTTTCTGGAAAAAAAATTAACAGAAAAAAAAAAAATAGCCTCAGTAAACAGCTACTTCATCTGCTCTTCTGAGCTGCTGTCTCTTTTTGGCTTCTTTTTAACTGTGAAGAGAGAGGGATAAAAAAATGGGGAAAAGAAGACAAACAATGCTGATCATATGCTTAAGAATTACTATGAACTGTTTCAATTAAGGAAAAAGTATTTGGATACAATAAAACAAATAATTTCTCACAATTTTCTCTTCTGATCAAGCATAGGAAAATTGTAACAGAGCTTTTAGTTACCACTGCAATTGAGCCTGCTACCAAAAGAAAGCCACAGCATGATGTGGGGGATGGTATTCTGCTTTTAATTTATTTTGCTGTAAATTTAAAGTAACTCCACAGATTTTCATAGGACTGCACTGAAAAGCCACTGAGAAGCTCTCTTTTCTATGATGATTTTATTTAAAAATAAACTTCTGATCAAAACTTTGAGCTTGCAGTTGTGCAAACTGGTAAAACGAATGCATGTCTATACTCTGAAAAGAGCACCACGAAATGGACTCCTGGAAGGTGGCTTTCAACCTGTTGTGCTGAGTTACAACATTCATCCCTTCTAGCTTTTCACGTCCATGAGGATCTGACATCAATGTGGTTACTTTTTTTGTTCATCTCAAGTAAATTTGCCCAAGTAAGGACGCAAACCAGGAGAATGGCGCATTCCTCCATGCGGTACAGTGGAAGAGCAGACTCTCATCCATGTGCAAATATTTGTTATCAAAGTAGACAAAAGCATGGGCAGACAGCATCCCAGCACTGGTTTATCGTAGACTAGGTTCATGGGCATTCCACTAAAGACATGTGGAGTATAACAGCTTAGAAATTTAGATTTTTGAGGCACACCGTAGGCTTTTCAGTGAGTCCAGTTACTACTTACAAGAAGACTCCACATGTCCTGCACTGAACCCTAGCTTAAAGTCCAAGAATGACCTAAAGGCTGAACAGAAACACTTTGATTTATTACCTTAAAAAAAATAATTAAGATGCATATTGGGAATGGGTCGGGTTTAGAAGTTACAACATTTTATTCAGCTATTTTCTTATTTCTTTAAGACTCTCAATAAGCCTCCCCACATACCTACCTACATGTGCATTCCACATGTGCTTTCTTCCCTTCTGAAATTTGATTACTGCAGTATTTCTTCTCTTTCTCTCTTTCAAGTACAGACCTATAGGATTACACTTTGCTGCACTTTTAATGAAGATGCAAGTCCTGATGTGATAGAATCGTGACACGGAAACATTTATCAGAAGTGAAGATTAAGATTTTGTTTGGTTATTTTTTGTGTACTGAAGCCGGGACATGGACTTTTGATGCTGGTCAACCTGGCCTCTGTGCACTGATAATCACTCCATTCTCGACTTTCCATGTAAAGCTTTCTGTCCCTCTAGTGCTAGCCAGATTTAAGTAATTAGTGCTGCAAAGGATGATCTTTGTCTGATCTCTTGTTCCTATATCATGTCTAATTAGAAAGTGATCCACAAACTATTAGTGGTGTGGTGGTACTCTTGGCATAAAGCAGAAGTCCAGGACAAATGCCAGGAGAGGAGAGCCTGATGACACGCTCCTGCTTCTGATGCGTCCAGTATTGGACCCTAGCTAGGAGTATTCCTTGGACTTTTCTCCCTTTCCATCCTGACCTGTTTTTCATCTCACAGTTTACTATCCCTACAGCTGTGCTTATGAAGCCACCTGTGGGACTACACGGAGAACCAGATTGGTAGAAGGATGCTTTATCATGCATTGCTCAAGTTAGAATTCTAAAATCATATATATTCTACAAGGCACCTGAAAATCATCTGGTCCAATTTCATGGTTAACTTCAAAATTAGAGAAAGTTTCAAGTTTAAATCCGGTTGTTCAGGACCTTGTCCAGTTCAATTTTGTAAACCTCCAATCTTCCATAACTTCTCTCAGGCTCTATTCCAGTGACTGAACACTGATTCGGAAGAATTTTCTCCGTCTATCTAGTCTGTTTTCCCTGCTGTAACCTATGTCTGTTGCTGGCCATCTGTGTGCCTCTAAGAACCACCACAGTCCATTTTCTGCATAACCACTAAGACAGCCCCAGCAGCCTCTGCTCCAGGCTGAACAAACACAGCTCTCGGGCTCTGTCTGTATGTTAAGTACTTCAGGACCCAAGGAGTAGCTGGGTCTCTGTAGGAGCTCATCAGTATCCTTGAGCTTGGATCCCACTCAAGCCTCCAACCATGGAGATGGTGAATACAGACTATAACCACTTCCTCAGCCCTTCAAGGAAGATAGCCTTCAGCTGCACTGACAGAAATGAAGGAGCATTACAAATCAGATGTGTAGGGATGCCCAGAATAGAAGTTTCCACTTAGACTTAATTCAAAACTTATTGAAAAATAACAGAATCTTTCCTGACTTCACAGAGAGTCATGCAAATCCTCACTGGGTCCAAATCCTGCATGCCCTAGGGCAATTCTGCATGAATGCATTAAATCACAACAAAATGCATCAAAGCAAAAAACTACTTTATAACTGCTTTGACCAAAAAATAAAACAACTGCTTGTGAGACAGAATGAGAAGTTTGAGGTGTTCTGGCTTTTCCACAGTGTCGTGGTTTAAGCCCAGCCGGCAACTTGGAACCACGCAGCCGCTCGCTCACTCCCCCCCTTTTCCTTCCTCCCCCCGCTCCCGGAGGGATGGGGAGGAGAATCGAAGGAATGTAACTCCCATGAGTTGAGATAACAGCTCTCCAGTAACTAAGGTATAATACAAACCACTACTGCTACCAGTAATAATGATAAGAGGAATAACAAGGGAAAAGGACACAACCGCTCACCACCCGCCGACCGATACCCAGCCCGACCCGAGCAGCGATCTGGGCCTTCCGGGTAACTCCCCCCAGTTTATATACTGGGCATGACGTGCTGTGGTATGGAATAGCCCTTTGGCCAGTTTGGGTCAGGTGTCCTGCCTCTGCTTCCTCCTGGCTTCCCCTCCTCTCTGGCAAAGCATGAGACTGAGAAAGTCCTTGGTCAGAGTAAACATTACTTAGCAACAACTAAAAACATCGGTGTTATCAGCGTTGTTCCCAGACTGAAAGTCAAAAACACAGCCCTGCACCAGC
This sequence comes from Nestor notabilis, assembly GCF_000696875.1. NCBI lineage: Eukaryota > Metazoa > Chordata > Aves > Psittaciformes > Psittacidae > Nestor > Nestor notabilis. Next base: position 44,435 of record NW_009927841.1, on the reverse strand, counting down.
TACTAAGAAGGAGAAAAAATGACTGCTGTAGCTGAACCCAGGACACACAGGTTCCAGGCCAAGAGTCAGCTAATCCTCATGAAGAATATCTTGGATTTATTGTGCAGTGTTCCCGTACGAGTCTCCACTTTCAATCAAATAAAAACCAGACTAACCTTTAATTAATTTGAGTTTAATTAATACCATTTGTTCCTCTCTGCTTTGCTGGCATTTATCTGAATATGTGCATACCTGGTTTAAAAAGGTATTGTCTACACAGTTATTTCATCAGCTGTCCACAGGCACAAAAAACCTGGTTTAGGATGAAGAGTAGACAGTGTGGGGAGGACATGCATAGAGACAGTCCTCAACTATGTTTAAGCTACTGCAAAAAGATAGACAGGAATTGTTTTCCAAACTGGATACTAGAATGGTCTTAAATTACAATAGATTTCAAGGCTTCTCTCTTCTCATGGACCTGGATGCCAATAAGTAAGAGAGAAGAAAGATGAGTCTTAGAAGGATGAAGACAACAGAATCATGATGATCCTTTAAGAAATACTCTTTCTGGTACAGCTTCACTCTGCACTGTGCTGCTTCTGGGTCTGACGAAGTAATGTGGCCACCATATGTTACAATGCTTGTCACACCTTGTGAGATTACAAACAGTTTTTCATTCACAAGATTTCTGAAATGTATTAGGGATCCATATTGTTGTGTGTCCCTCTTGCATGAAGCCTGTGAGTTCATAGATGGAAAGGGAACAAAGGTTTCATACTTTGCCTAATCAGAGTAGGTTTGTCAGTCACAAAGCAGCTTAGTCTAGGAACATTTATAATAGTAGAATTTTTGAGAAATCTCAGTAGTCTTTCATAAAGAGAAAGTAAGATGGCTTAGGAATGAGTGTAACAGTACTAAAATTAACTGTTGTAAGCAGATTTGATTGTAAACTGAAGAACTAATTAGAACTGCCATGATTAAAAAAGCCTTTGTCTAGACTTCTGGTTCACATCAGCTGCAGGATGACTCAAGTGTGACTGAAGGGGACTGAAATGGAGAAACAGGGTGTCTAATGGAACACCTGAAATAACGATTTGGTATCTGCTATGTGTTATAATGACGTGATGCAAGAATAAAGAACAGCACCTCATTGAAAAGCAGGAGAGAGCAGCTTTCAGTATGGTTTAAGTATCCTAAATGCTATGTGTGGAGGCTCATTTTTCCACCGTGAAAGAGCCTTGTTTGGTAGAGCACACATAGGCTTCTGGCATCATGTTAATTCTGCATGCCCTTTGGTCATCTGAGTAAGCCCAGCAGAACCCAAGAAGTAACTGTTTAGGGCTTTCTGTGTGATGAACATGTGCAGTTTGCTATAATAGGTGTAGATGTTTTCTTAAAAGTACTGTGTGTTTTTAACTACTACTTTTGGAATAGAGATAGGAAAAGAGAAGGAAGCGGGGGGGAAAGGAAGCTCTTTTTCATAATTATTAAATAACTTTACCTTATGGATCCTGAATATATGAATGCCAATCCCAATATTAGCAATCTACCTCAAACACTTCCCTGTGCTGCTTCTTCAGTATGAGACATAGTGGAATTTTTCACTGCTTAAGAAGTTTCCTTGGTAAGAACTTTTACTTCTGTGCTTCTCAATCTTTGTGATCTGCTTGTGCTCTTGATTTATCTATCGAATCTGATATTTGGTTCCTCCATGGCCATCTGCTTATTATATGTATTTAGTACAGGTTGGAATTGCCCTGCTGTGCAGCTGAAAGCTCTACAAAAAAATATTCTGGACTTCTTATTATGAGTTCCTATTATATGATGCTTTCAAATATTCTGGGACAGTTCCTGTCTTTTCCAAATACATATTTTTAGTAACTCTTCCTATGCATTAATGATATTAATGCATAGAAATATATCAGCACAGAACTGCTGGATGATCTTGGTTATAATGACATTTACTTTCTTGTTTTATTTTTCACAGTGCTTTGATTCTACATACTTTCTTCATATGAATATTCCTTTTGAATTCAATAGGAATAGCTTCATGTATAAAGTTACTTATCAGTCCGTGTATTCGGAAATTGAATGTGGAAAGATTGAAGTTGCCCAGAAGCAAGCAGTTAAAAATCCACATATGGCCTCTTTGAAGAAGTAAACCTAAATTGTAGAGCTATTACAATTATTTCAAATTAGAAGCAATGACTTCTAGAATACAAGGCACACAGGTACGTAGAAATAGCTCTGGGATATTAATGGCATTACTAGGTGAATACTTAGAAGCATTTCAGAATTACAGTTTGTTCAAACAAAAATCCTTCCCCTCTCCCCATCCCAAAATATATCTAAATTTCAAATTTTTTTGTACGTTTCATTAAAAGCTCCTGTTCTCAGCACAATTCAGCATTGCACAGGTAAACCTCATAAGCCTATTACTTCCTTGGTAGACAGTTCAAAGACAAGATAGAGTTTATTTCTTTGTTTCAAGTCAGACTGTTTCACCTTTGATCTTGAAAAGAGATTGGAAAGCTGATAAATGTAACCCACTGAAGGAGATATTTGTGAAACTTATTTTGCTCTAAAGCCGCTGGGAAGTTGCTTATTTTCAGGAAGAAAAGAAACTGTACATGAAGAACTTAACATGGCACTTCCAAAGTTATTTAAAGGAAAAAACCTCCAGTTACAGTGATGGCAATTTGCCCTTTCTTTCTCTGGTGCTAAGTTTTGTTGGAATTTAAACATATTACCTGCACTGGAACCTGAGTCAGTCATCCATCTGGAGGGACTCAACTCTGGCTCTGAACAATATTCCACAGTAGAGACAGCTGGAACTGAGGAAAGGACTTAGAAAAGCCTTATGCCCAGGAGAACATCACAGCATCTACTGAGCACCCATGGAGGGCTCAAGTGTGGCCAGGAGCTGCCACAGCGTATTTATGAGCAAGGCCATAGATCACAAGTAATTTTATAAAAATAAAATACATGAAGTGTTTCAGAAGCTAGAACAAGAGAAAAAAGCACACAAAGAAAATCCAGAGATGGCCCCAGCCCCAGGCAGTTGGTGCATGGGAATGATCCCTTTCAATACCCAGCAGTGAGGCAGACTCTCTTTACTTGCGAGGTACCTTTGGTTATTCAGTATTTTCCACTGGTTTTGCTTAAGTTCTGTTCTTACTGTTTGCTTTCAATGCTGTCTGCTTTTCAGCCTAGGGATGGATGAATTAACCTATAAATTAAAGTCAATTAGCTCAAGTACTGAAAATGATTTAGCCCCAGCAATGCCACATCAGCCGGTCTCCCGTGCACAGTGGTTACAGAGACAGATAAGACTACTTTTTTGAACAGTTAATTAACTTCCATAGTGTTACACCCTACTGTGTCTAAAACTAATTTCCTCATCTCTACACTATATTTTATGGTTACATGATCATTCAGCTACGACTACATCTGCAAAAACAACTGTTGATAGTTTGACAGGATAAATGTGGAGTTAAGCTGTTCAAAAGCTGAATCTCTTCACATGGGGGAACTTCCCCTGACCCCCGAAAAAACAGTCTCCAATTTTGCCTTGCAATTGCACTTTCTTTATGTTTTTTCCCCTGGCATTCTACATCATGACAACACAGAACATTGCAGACATTACACACTTTCATGTCAGATAGGACCTTGGTTTTCCTTTTTTTGATTAGGAGGAATTGTCAAATATGTCACCACACAACAGCATTCCTGTCAATTTTTAAAGGCCATATCAAAGGTCAGTTACAACCAGCTCTGTAACATGACTATTACAAAGCAAAGAATCCCTTAAAACAATAAATGCAAGCTTTTTAAAAAATGATAGCTTATTCAGAAAAAGCTTCAAGAACAAGCAAAAGAAAATATTTCTGAGATTGCAATTTCTCAAGGCAATTTCAGAAATCAGGGTCTGCTGATTTCTACGGTCGTTCAAAATCTGTGATAAAGACTGATAAACCCCATACAATTCAGAAGAAATCAGTGATACAGTCTACTGATTTCTTGCTATTAAATCATCTCTGTCTCTAAAATTCCTTTAAACATACAAGTGTATTAGAATCTTGAATAACAAGTATCTGCCTGATATCTGCATAAAATTAAATTAAATTTGAGGGCATAAGATGACCTTAAAGCCACATCCCTCCCCTCAGGGACAAGAAGTTTCTGAGAACATTACTGCAACATGTGTTATATTTGTATCCTTCAGGAAATGAAGACATTAAAGATATTGAAACATGATGATAACAGTAAAAGAAGAGATGAGTTTTCCAGTATTTTATCCCTAATCAGGAGAGTTGAAGCAGTGATTCCACTTTGTTCAAAACCCCTGACATAGCACAGGACTGTAGATGTAAACTAACTTGAGCAAGGTGGGTGTAGAGGCATGCCAGACTGATTGCTCATTTGAAAAATGCTTTCTCTGAAGTGTTTTGCTTTAAATAATATATTGTTTTTCAGGAACAAGCCGCGTACTATAATGCTGAAGGAACTGGAACTGCAGGTGTTGACCTGACCTGTTGAAGGATATTGCAATGAACAACAGAGGTTTAGAGCCTCAGGCCTCAGACTGGAATAAGTGTGCTGTGGAACTCTATACCAAGAAAGGTGATAGCTGGAGGCTTAAATGGGGCACCCTGAAGATGACCATGATCAGGGTCAGTGAAGTAATTTATTTGGGAATTATCACACTATAGACCAATATTCATTGGGAGGTAGAATAGACTTGCTACTGGTTTGGCAATTCAAACTTTCTGAAGGATAGTAACACTACTGAACACTCCCCTGCCTTATGATCAGCGTACTGTCAGTGCAAAAGCAGGACAGGAGACTGCCCTGCATGATCTGCCTATATGGTCTATGAAAAGCAGTGTTACAGAAAATCCACAAAGCACTATAACCATATCAATAAGTCTTCTTTTGAGTTTTACAGACTTATCGTAGGCTTTGGCATGTCAATTCCAAGCCACCATCCTAACAAAACTCAGGAGTATTCCTCAGCAGCTTTGTTCTCATCAGAACATTCTTTCCAGGACTTGATTGCCACTGTGAGCGCTGAAAGGTTGATAAGATTACAGGGTATAGATGCTCTTCCACCCTTATAGCTGGAAAAAGAAACTATTACCATAAAATAGATTTAAATATATATAAAGTGGTAGATGCAGCTGCCAACACTTAGTTAATAATTTTTACTTTGGACATGAACGCAAACACCTGTGTTTGTAGCAATACATGCCCCTCCTAAAACCATAGGACTAGCTGTAACTCAGAGCTGAGAAATACAGTAATTAAAAAAGCAATAAGCAAGAAGATTTACAGAAGACTAGATGTAATATAGTGTGAAGATGGAAAAGCAGCAATTTATGTAACAAACTAACAACTCTGTTGAAATGAGCTTTGTTAGTTTTCCAATGCCTGAAGGTGTAGATTATGTAAAATGCAAGGTCTGGCTCTTTCATACTCATCATCTGATTTCACCAAGTATCACTAGCAAGCACAATCACAATGAGAAGAGAGAGCTTATATTTTCATATTTTCCAGTCCTTGGTGTTGAAATGTTTTCACCGGCTATGGCTAATTTTGCAGGGACACTCAGTGTTTTAAAAAATTCCCTGCAGAAGATTAAACCCAAACAAACTCTGTTACTCACTCAAGATACAATTATTATTCCATTTGGTTTACTTTATCAGGATGTTTTTTTCACTACTTCATCCCTAAAGACACTAAATGACTAATTCTGCAGACTTCATTGAGACTCCTTGTACTAATCAGTGAAAGGAAAGCTCTCAAAAATTAACCCAAGCATGACACTCTGCAGAGTCAAAGTTCCTTGTGTTGCAATGGGCTTCAGATCAGAATCCGAAAATCAAACTATTCTCTTCTAGAAAATTAATAGGTTTGTAACTATTTTTAGTTATTTTGAGATGTAATCTTCACCCAGACCCACAAAGATTTTCCTGTGGAAGTACCCACGTATTTGTGCAGATATCTCTTAATATAACCCCAGAGGTTTTCTGTATTTTATTTTTTTTTGTGTTCTGTACTAAAGGCATCCATCCAATTGAAATGATGGTCCAAGCAAGTATCTATCCTTACAGTTCAGTTCATACATGAAACTTGATTTTCAGAAGTAGCTAAGGGACTTGGGAGCACCAATTCCTTGTGCTGTTCAGCAGCCAGAAGATTTGAAAAGTCCCTCCCCTGAAGCCAACATTACCACAACATTAACATTATAAATAAGGCAGTGTCTAGAAGTTCCCCAGCAGCACCTTTGAAGGGAGCCTTAAAAAACTCACTGTGTCACAAAAGCAGCTCAGTTAGATATTTTTTAGTATATACAATATCTGTTCACTGAATAAACACAGCTTATGTATCTGGGAATGTCAATAATGTAGCCGTACATCACCCAACACAATTATTACTGTTTGTATACAAATGATTCAAATCAGCATTCAAAGACAATATACGGTGATTAGATTCTGTTATTTAGTCATAACCTTCACAAAGCTGAATCTCAGTTTGCTGACAAAGCAAACTGAAAAACAGTTTTTAAATCCTGTGAAGGATTTCAGGAAGTTTGTCATAAATGTGAACAAAGGTAAACTGCTGGATTCGGAAAGAATGTGCTCTTGTGCTAGAAATGTCAAACTCCTAATAAGAATTAAAAGTAAATACAACCGCCTGGAATAAAATGCTACTGAAAATTAGCATCTACAGCCAACAGTATCAGCAACAGCCTTGCATAGATGCAACCAAAAAACAGCCATATGGAATTCAGTACCGCTGAGTCTGTCACATGAAGAACATAACACGCTTCACATCACCAATTCAAGACTGGGGATAATCTGCATTATAATATCTAAATACATTTATGAAATTCCATAAATGTTTTCACGGAGTGTGTTATTCAAAAGCATTCGTTCAGAGCTTCAGTTAATGTACAGACATGTCAGTAACACAAGTCCATAACATGCGCACGCATTTGATGGACAAGAAGGTTCTTGCATTTTTTCCAAAGGAAAAAAAACCAACCCCACAGCAAATAGATTATCTCAGATTGCACAGTGGGATTAACTGAAAAATGAATAATAATGAAATAAAAGGTTCAGACTTGCTGCTGTTGGCCAAAGTAGCTTTCAAATCCATAGCAGTGTTAGAATAGCTTGTTATTCCAATTCACAGAACAAATATCTACAAGTAACTCTCCCACACACAACATTTATGCCTTATGGGGACGGCTTTTCTCATGAACAGGTCCACTTAAAACCAAATGAGGAGGCAGGAAATTAGGATCAGAAAACTAGAACAGAACAAGGCAGAAGACACTGTACTGTAGACTCCATCTCAATTATTTTTACAGATGGATCTAAACAAACACTCAAGGAGTTCATCACTAAATTTACTGGGAGATCAAAACCAAAAAGACCTTTTATCAGGCTGCCACATTTAAACAGAACTTCCAACCTTACATGGATCCTGAGTTGCACCCCTGTTGGAAACAGCTCTGTGACTGCTTTCAGAATCCTAATTTTGCCAAAGGTTTGGAACTAGTTTCTCTGCAAGAGCTGCTGTTCTCACTGCTACGAGAAAATAATTTCCTTGGCTAACTGCAGACATCATGTTTTCCCAATTCTAGTATTTCTGGCTACATCTCAACCTGCCGCCTTCCCTCTGACTACTGAAGGTAATATTATCCATTTCAGCTTAACAGCAGTGCAAGGCAAATAAGAGAATCTGAACTAACAACACAGCAAAGACTTTTATTCAAAAGTTATTTATTCGGTGGAAAAAATATGGCTTAGTCCCATAACCTTTGTATAGGGGGATATTCTGACAGCTTACTTTAGAGTACAGATAATCTCTTTCACTTCAGACAAACAAAAAAGTATAGTAAGAAACACTAGACAGGAATATTAAAAGTTTGGAATACATTACAATCACTTTCAAAGACCACGACTACACATAACCTAAGGCGGTGTTTGTTATGTAATGAAATCCCATGACTCCTTTGCACTTAAACAAAATAGATTTGTTTTATGCTGTGGGAATACTTGTGAATGATGAACACAATGCAGGCTAACACTTGGCATTCTGATTCAAGGAGAAAGAATCTACCAGAGAAATTTGAATCAAGCTGTGAAGTGTCAGAATCAGTGCTAGATAATTCAGTTTAATATCTCTGGGAATTCTTGACACAGACTCACCTCACTTTAACTACAAAGGTAGGAATGGCTACACAATATTCAGATTTTTCTCTAGCATCTGGAACACAATTCAAAAATTGGAGAATCCACAAAATTCTTTGTTAGACACGAGGGGAAAAAATAAGTTGGCTTTAATGGTGTTTAGCTTAAATCAATTTTATTTTTTTCTAATCTTTGCTCAATCTGTTGTGAGGACAAAAATACAACTCATGAGCCAGCATTCCAACCAAGCCCTGGCAGCTGCTTATGTATTCTTGGGTCTCATACCTGGCTTTTAGAGACAAATTCTCTCTTTTTCTTCTTTGTTTTTTTTTGTGGTGGTCTGGAAAAGGGATTTTCTACATGCTCAAGATCTTGAATTCAGCTTCTTTTGGCCAAACTGGTAATTGCATTATGGTTTTTTTGTGTGTTTAGATTATGATTTTTACTCACTTTTTTCTTTAAAATGTCCTCTCAAGAAAAATGTTTCATCCCTAATGAAGCTTCTGAGCCTGATCCCCTCCGCCTTTTTTCTTTTATTCTTTTATTCTTTTCTTCCTCTCAGATCATATTTCTGACACCTGAATAAAATACTTTCCTTGGAAGTAAATGCTCTAAATTCTGCCAGCGCTGGCAGTATGCCTGCTATTATACCTTTGGTGATCCATAGCTGCAAGAAATCCACTTAGAGAAGACTGGGCATGCACCACAGAAACAGTAGCTGGGAGCAGGAGCTACAAAGCCTGTAGCTCTGCAAAATGTATCTCCAGAGCATTCCCATATTTATTTTTAAATCCTCCTCCATTAATTTTAACGACAACCCCTCCTGTTTACTTTCTTCAGCCCCAGTTCCTTCCCAAAATACTATTTTTCTCACTCTGATGGATTTCTACAGTGAATGACTGTGGCCATTCCACCAAGCCTGAATGCCCTCCTCAGAGTCGTGAGTAGCAGCCTCTGGGGCACCCAGCATATAAAACCAGCTGTGTGAGTTTGCATCACCCTCACATGCATGGTGTTCATCTGGACAGACTCTGCACACAAGCAATACACACAGGCATTGACTAAACGTATCATGTCTATGTAGTACTTCTAACACATGCAGAATACATTAGTCACTAGAGGAGTGCCCACCTTCCTGGCTACCTGCCTGCCAGGCATGCAGGAAAGCAGCCAGTTGGGTTTTCCCCATGTATTCATGACATGTTACATATTCTTTCTGCAATATATGTGTGCCCTCTGGGTATCCACACTGGATGTGAAAATGCTTTTCTAATTTTGTCCCTTCATATAATACTGGAATTCCCACGCTGCATCCTAGCACCAGCTGACAGGTCATACCACCTCTTTGAAATGTAGGCTTGGGGCCCTGTTGGCTTACTGAGTTTTGTAATTTTTTCAGTTCTTTGGAGTTAGCTCATCCCTTTAGGCAGTTCAAACATGTTGAGCTCTGCCTGTCACCAAGCAATTACCTCCAGTGCTCTGAAACAAAGCAGTCTTAAAACGCTGCTCTGTGGCCATGGGAAGAACTGTGTAGTAAGCCATGAGTGTCTCTTGAAAATGTGCTGCTGCTCACCAAGCAGGTGCAGAGAGGCAGAAATGTGATTGAAAATATAAATGCAGCAATGGTTTTCTCAGTTTTATCATCATCATCAATATAGAATCACAGAATAGTTAGGGTTGGAAAGGACCTTAAGATCACCTAGTTCCAACCCCCCTGCCATGAGTTTGTCAAAATTGTTTGTCAAATATTGTCAAAGACAAATACAAAGAAGAGAAAGGGAAACCTCTTAAGAGGTGCAAAATGGAAATAGAGCTTTCTGGGAGATCAAATTGCATGCTATAATACAGAGTTGTTGCAAAACTTCACGGGATGCAAGCCCTGGAAATGTCCAATGCTGGTGAAATGATAACCAACTTTTCAAGAGATTTTGGTGGTTGTATATTTGTTTTGGGAGGGTTGTTTATTTTTAACTGTGCACCTTAGTAGCTGCCAGAATATTAAGAAATGGCCCAAACCCAATTAAATCAATGGGTGACTTCACAAGAATTTAGACCAGGATTTACCTCTCAATTTGGTATGGCTTTTAAAGTGTAAGTTTAGCTTTCACAGGAGAAGTTCCATCATTTGTAGCAAACACCTAACTGAACTGGAAGTGATGCGAAGCTCTACTGCTAGAATGTGTCATGTTTTAAGCCCAGACATTAACTCAGAATCACACAGCAGCTCACTCCCTCCCTCCTTTTTCCCCCCGCTGCTCCCAGGGGGATGGAGAGGAGAACTGAAAGAATGTAACTCCAACAGGTTGAGATAAGAGCAGTCCAGTAACTAAGGTATAATACAAACCACTACTGCTACCACCAATGATAATAATAATAAGGGAAATAACAAGGGGAGAGAACATAAAACTAAAATGGGAAAAGGAAAAGAAAACAATAAACACAAGTGATGCACAGTACAATTGCTCACCACCTGCCAACCGATACCCAGCCCGACCCAAGCTGCGATCTGGGCATTCCAGGTAACTCCCCCCAGTTTCTATACTGGCCATGCTGTGCTGTGGTATGGAATAGCCCTTTAGCCAGTTTGGGTCAGGTGTCCTGTCTCTGCTTCCTCCCGGTTTCCTGTGGCCCTCCTCCCTGGCAGAGCATGAGACTGAAAAGCCCTTGATGGGAGTAAACATTGCTTAGCAACAACTGAAATCATTGGTGTGTTATCATTGTTCTCAGACTAAAGTCAAAACCACAGCACTACGAAGAAGGAGAAAAATAACTGTTACAGCTGAACCTAGGACAAAAGAAATTAAAAGATACATAAGCACCTTGTCCGCTGTGTAACGGCTACGTGCTAAAGAGCTCTGTGGCCACTATGTAATGTGAACTCTCACACTGCTTTGGCTAATTCTTCATGATCGACTTCAACAACTGATAGACCACCCACCAAGCTGAATCGTGGACAGGGCAGGCAGAGGCTCAGGAAGCCATTCAGACACTTCCATGTAACTCATTCTCTTGTAAACCCCAAGACTGCGGTGGTTTAACCCCAGCTGGTCACTACGTACTGCACAGCTGCTCACTCACTATCCACAACAGGACGGGGGAGAAAATTAGAAGGGTACAAGTGAGAAATCGTGGGTTGACATAAAGACAGTTTAATAGGTAAAGCAGAAGCCATGCATGCAAGCAAAGCAAACCAAGGAATTAGTTCACCACTTCACATAGGCAGGCAGGCAGGCGTTCAGCCATCCCTGGGGAAACAGGGCTCCATCATGTGTAATGGTAACTTGGGAAGACAAATGCCATGTCTCCCAACTTTCCCTCTTTTCCTGCTTCCCCCAGCTTTATACACCGAGCATGACACTGTATGGTACAGGATACCCTTTGGGTCAGGTGGGGTCAGCTGTCCTGGCTGTGTCCCCTCCCAGTTCCTTGTGTCCCCCCGGCCTCCTCGCTGGCGGGGTGAGGAACAGAAAAGTCCTTGATCCTGTGTAAGCTCAGTGAGGCGGCTTTTCTGGACCTAAGGTGTCAGAGTACATAGGGTGATTCGGCAGACCCTCAGGAGAGGATGGGAAGCGGCCAGTGAGGGAGCGGAAAACCCTTCTCCTTACGGAGCCGTACTGAGCGGACCGCCGAGCCGGCGGTCACAGCCTGCCCAACACCGCCACCTACCGGCCGCGAACGCGCCCACCTCTCCGCACCGGCGGAACGGCCAGGTCAGTTCTACCGGCTACAACGTCAGAAAACGGCCACCGGAGATTTCCATGGAGCCCTTGCACGGAACAAAGAAACCCTGGGTGTCGCCGTACACGAGTATCTGTATGACCAAGTCTGAGAACCACATGTTACACCACAGCAGAATGCTTTGCATGCTGCCACCGGCCAACTCTTACGTCTTTCTACAGGTACAACTGGGATGATAGCAACTACAGTACAGGTTAGCATAAAAACCTCAAGTTACACGTGTTGTCCTTGAAACAGGACTTACTGAGAGCTAAGAAGATAGAAGATCTTAACTTTCTAAAATACAAACCAGTTGTATTTGTAAAGCAGTGTGAGAAGTCACTATGGATTAAAACTACCTAAATTTCTCAGCCTAATAATACAAAATTAATAGAAACACAGTTAAAAGGAAACCTTGCAGTTTTGGAAACACATGGTTACCAACCCAAAGAATTTCTTGTACAATTACAGGGAGACAAGGAACCAATAACACTGAAGATAGATCACTATTAGTACATCTTTACTGAGGTGTTACTTGAGAGCTCTGCTTCATTCTTATATGGAACTTTCCATTAAACGCTTGACCTCCTCTTGAACATACACACACATCTTCAGAGGCACATTAAGACTGCACCATCCTTTGTTTAACACAAGCTGACCCTACTAGGTGAGGGACAGGCAAAAGGAAGGCTAAATGAAAACAAAGTTAGTTTTCTGTAAAAAAACCCAAGATCTCTCAAATGCAGCTGGAGTAAGGAGGTTATCCCAGTATAGGGTAAAGATTAATTACTTAGATATTCACTGCATGCTTTACCTAAAAGAAGTCCTACAAATCTAACAGCCAGGGAAGGAAAAGAATTTAAGCCTCCTGTGCAAGAAAAATTAGTTTCTACCAGCAGTGTACCTAATGAAGGGTATAGGCTTCAGGACAAAAATTACTGGTAGGACAAGAGGATATCAGTAATTATTCCCTTTTTGTTCTGTAACAGTGGGAATAAATTGCATGTTACCTGCGTTACAAAATTCCCAAAGGAACTAAAAATCCTCAGAACCAAACTGTTTGTGCTCCATTTCCTCTACTAGAATCATAGCACAGGAAGTGAGACATTTTAAAATCAGGAAAGTTCTTAAAAATCAGGCTGTGCTAGAGGTGGTTGTAGTTACCAAAACTACTGATATATCTATATTTTTACCGAGTTCCACCAGAGCTTCATCTGTGTGTACATCCACTTATTTTACTCAACCCGTTCCCATAAATGACACCATAACTTTATTTCAGATTCAGAAACGAAAATGAGAGAAAAATACTGAATCCTGTCAGAAGGGAAGTAATCTAACAAGGAAAGATCCTGACTGGATGCTTCTAAAGGAGGGAACAATTACACCACAGGGGACCCTGTGTACACTGAAGGGTGAAATGATCTGGGATGAGAACAGAAACCGGAACTTTCTCCCAGAAGTGTATTTCCTTTGTACTCCTTCACAGGTTTTCTTGCGTCAACAATACTTATGGCAATAGTTTGTACTAAATTCCTCACAGAAACTATTTTGCACATGGTCACTGTCAACCAAGTGCCTTTGAGACAATTAATTCACAGTTGATTACATTTGAGATCTTAAATGGGTTGATAAAATATCTCCATTAAGTCTTTAATTATATAGCCATTTGAGCACACTTTCAGGCTTACTGGCAGATGCAACTAGTTACAATATTAGACCATTGTCTTCCATCAAAAATAGCTTTAATGCACATTCCCATCTATATCTAGAAATCTGAAATATATAAGGAACCTTCATAACAGCGTAAGAATACTCCTTGCCAGATTGTATGATGCTTTTAAAAACAGAATACAAGAACTTTGCATTTCCTTAGAAATGCTTCCAGTGCAGAAGCTAAGAAGGTTTTATTTCTGTTCTTTAGTCTCTTTTGTGACCCTTAAAGCAAAAATCAGATAGCAAAGTATACTTACAGATTGAGTAAAAACAAACAACAAATAATTTCATTAAGACTGGATTCATACCACTGACTTCAGGGAGAACACTCATGAGCACAAGTTAATGCAAATAAGATTAGAAAGGCAGATTTAAAACAAGCAGGTTTTTTTGCATAAAGCTGTATTTTTTGCACAATAAAACTCCAATACAAAATGACAAATTTATCACACAGTCTAAGACAAAAATCACACCACTGTCTCTCAGCAGCTCTGCAGTAGCACAAGGTCACTTACTCTTCCCCAAGAAAAAAGCTCCTTCAAGTCCCATTTTTACCATGATACTGTGCGTGGTTAGGAAATCATAAAACAGAGACCATTATACTCCAGAACTTGTTTGTAAAGATTAATTTCCTGTACCATATTCACACATCATTTTACTTTCTGAAGGCACTGTGCCACACTACTGCCATGCAGGTGCGATGGTTTAGACATGTACTATGTATTTTCAGTACTCTAACCTCCATTTCAGGATAGAGGCATAATCAGCCATGGATGATACAGATCTGAGTGAAAAAATATATCCATTCTCCAGCTTTTACTGTCACTGGCCTCCTGGCCTTTGTTTTTCTGGGATAATTAAATCTGGTAAGCAGCTTGAATTAGGCTGTATTAGCAGCCAGCCAAGCTAACAGTAAAGTGAAAGAAAGGCTGCTTCTTTCAGGGTTTGTGTTCAGTTGTATTAAGGTGAGGGAATGGCAGCCTTAGCACACCTTGTACTCCCAGTGGGCACACAGACAAGAAGCAATATTAAACTCTGCATGAAATACTGGAAGCCCGTATTTTGTCCCCTGCAAATCTATGGTATGTGGGCCAGCACAACTTACCATTCACATGATATCGTCTTATGCCATCATTGCTCAGCTACTACAGAGAGTGAAGCTGTCTTTCAGGAAGTACTGTAAATATATGAAAGACCTGCTTTGCCTTTTGCAGTCTAGGGACAGGCAATAATAGTATGTATTCACTGCTATATAGATAAAACTGTGGCACAGAGAGATGAAGCCATCCATTCTCTTGGAGCCTAAACTGGAAATGAAACTAAGGCCTTTTGAGACAAAGCTCATAGCTTTATCACTAAGGGCATGTCTATTCTTGTTGGTTCTCCTAATGAATGCAGGAGACTTTCAGTTTTATCATTTGGCCTTAGTTAGTTTTTTGTTACTGCAGCCAGGCAGAATGGAGAAAAGGGAGCTTTCCATGCCTCCTGGAATTAATCAATATAAAAGGAATGGGAAATAGAAAATTAGGAATTCTGACAACAGTGTAATGTATATACATTTATACTTCGTAGATCTAAGCCCCTTTTGAATTCTCAGCTCTCCCTCAACACTCATTTTCAATTCCAAACTTTAAAAAGCTGCAGAACACGCTGCTTGATATTGAAAGATTTTTAGCTGTATGTGCAAGTTTTAATATGAAAGTCTTCAGACTGAAAAAAGTCAGGGGGAAGAAAGTAAAAATCCCCATAATAAGTAATTCCCCAGTCATTACCTTGATTGCTAAGGTTTGGATTAATTTGGAAACATGTTGGACCAAGAAGTACTTTGAGCATTCTCAGTTAAGCCTGCAACAACTGAAAGCCAATAGTAACAGGTAATGATAAACTTTCTTTGGCTTAGACATGCTTTCTACTCTGTCTGCTTCACATACTGTAATTGCTGACTTTTTCACTACGAGGCCACCACTGATGCTTATTTTTCAGCATTCCTGGAAATGCACATTAACATACTAAAGAATTCTGAAAGCTTGAGGCAAAACTCAATGTTACAGCAAGACTGTTTGCCAATGAATTTCCATTTATTCACAGTCTTTAATTCCAAAAGGTACTTAAAACACTTAACCAAGCTGTTTTCAGTCTTTTTTCTCCACGCTGCTTCTCTGAATACAATCCTTCATCCTCTAGATGTAGAGGGCATTACAACATGTTTAGATACATGATTGTTAGCAAACCTAGTAGACTGGCATAATTGTCGTGGTTTTCCTAATTATTTACCATTCCATGACTCACTAATGCACAAAGGTTGTAGACACTAATTGTCCTGGGTTCAGCTACAGCAGTCATTTTTTCTCCTTCTTAGTAGCTGGTGCAGTGCTGTGTTTTTGACTTTCAGTCTGGGAACAATGCTGATAACACCGATGGTTTTAGTTGTTGCTCAGTAATGTTTACTCTGACCAAGGACTTTCTCAGTCTCATGCTTTGCCAGAGAGGAGGGGAAGCCAGGAGGAAGCAGAGGCAGGACACCTGACCCAAACTGGCCAAAGGGGTATTCCATACCACAGCATGTCATGCCCAGTATATAAACTGGGGAGAGTTACCCGGAAGGCCCAGATCGCTGCTCGGGTTGGGCTGGGTATCGGTCGGCGGGTGGTGAGCGGTTGTGTCCTTTTCCCTTGTTATTCCTCTTATCATTATTATCGGTAGCAGTAGTGGTTTGTATTATACCTTAGTTACTGGAGTGCTGTTATCTCAACCCGTGGGAGTTACATTCCTTCGATTCTCCTCCCCATCCCTCCGGGAGCGGGGGGAGGAAGGAAGAGGGGGGAGGTGAGCGAGCGGCTGCGTGGTTCCAAGTTGCCGGCTGGGCTTAAACCACGACACTAATTCTGAAGTTGTCCATGGCTGGCACAGTGCTTTGTTAGAAACCCCAGGATCAGATGAGTGGGGGCATCCCCCACCCCTCCAGCAAAACCAACTGCTTCTGCCACTACTGAGAACTGCTGCCCCTTCCACTCCTACCCCCACCACTAACATGAACGGCAGCAGCAAAAACCGACAGACACCAAGACCTGATCAGTGGGAACAATAATAATTCATCCATTTCATAGCAAGCAGAAACCACAAAGAAAATCAAACACATAAAACCTACAAATGTTTGAGTTTTGTTAAATGGCTCTAGTCTCACCTTAACTCTTCTATAAGGACTGGAAATGATTGGGAAGAAAATCCAGAAACTCGGCTAGCCTCTTCAATCTCCAACAACTTACTTTCAGCAGTAATTCAGGTGTTCTCTTCCTTATGACAGTGTTGCTAAGCCCATTCAATCCTAATTACACAAGTAGCACTGATAAAACAACATCCTAACTCTCAATCATTCTGTGTGCAATGGTCATTGGACAGTTTGTCTACAAGGAAGACTGAAAACAGAACTGAATTGTTAACACTGCACATGCCTACAAGCTGCAAAAGCAGAGCTTTAAACAAAATTGCCTACAGACTTTTCAGAATACTTCAAAACACAAACGTACGATGCAGGATGCATATGGAGTTATCACATATTCATTTGCATGATTTCAAATGTTTAATCTCCTTAAAAGCTAAGCCAAAACTTAATACCATCCCCTTTTGTCGAAATAGATTGGTACTCCACTAAACACAGTAACTGAATGACTTATGTGCTCAGTAGCTATACTGAGTGTAGGAACTGTGCAATATGACAATCTTGGCACCCATAATGCTGGTGAAAGGACTTCACACTGACTGACAAATACACAAACCGATTTCTCCTTTTAGTCTGTAAGCCCATATTGGTAAAGTCTCCCAAATAGCTCAACATACTCATTTCACTTATACACATCTTTATGGGCTCAGAATGGAGGGCTTAACACTGGAGATGATATACACATTAAAAATCAGGAGGGATCTGCAAGCCTAGGGCGCTTAAAGCTGCAAGCAAGTAATGCCTTCTCTTCCTGGCTTTGCTTCCTCCAGTTACAAAGTGCTTCCTTTGCATTTTGTCCCACAGTCTGGAATTCTCATCACTGACAGGCTCACCCCAAGGATAAACATGTATAAAATAAATATAAACAAACTCAGTCCAAAATAAACAAAGGATTTTTGCTGAAGACTGAACTTCTTACCAGTGAACTGGATTTACATTTTGGGAGTAAAACATGAAGGGGTTTGTGGTCATCGGTTTGGGTTTGAGTTTTTTTTAAGTAATGAAAAACATGGACAGGGGGTTTCATCCTCTTTTTCAGCTCCTGTAAATATTCTGCTACCTTATGTTTAAGTCAGTATTTTTTCACGGTATTTTGAGAATTCATACATTATGATACTAATTGCTTCAGATGCATTTGCTTATGTTCATTTCTAAATAGACGTTGAGTGAATGCAATTAGCAGTTCAACCTAGTTAACATCAACTATGTTACAATACTGCTTGTTATGATTCATTTCAGAATGATTATTTAATTGTACTTAAGAAGCCCAAACTCTACATTGTCCAGCTCCATGGCAATAAACTGTTCTGCCCTGGCCTGCTGGGCAGCCTTGGGAAGCTTACTGCACATCACTGGACCACAGCTATTCCAGCAAAACCAGCAATGTTGATATGAGAACATGATAAAATGCTTTGAGACCTACATAAGACACGTATTTCCTAACTGGTGGGTATTCGCTAAGGATGGACTGAAGATACACTAGTTGTGTGTCGGACAAAGATATTTATCACAGAAGAGATCATTATTCTTGAAGGGCTCATTTCTTTCATGGGTTTGAGGTTTTTTAAGCAACCTAATTGATCCATTTGCTGTTCAAATGTCAAACCACTTCTAAAATACTTAATGCACAGAGTCTGGACTCCATCTGTTAGTGAAAATACCATGTTTTCATTTGTTAAAGCTAATAGGATATTACCAATGTTTGCTTTTATTTTACTATTATTACCAGTGCTCTTATATTCATAGTATAGCACATAAAAATAAGAAAAGTAAACTCATACTAATCCATGTGTCCTTTGTGCTGCAAAAAACCAAAAACCTCCACAAACCCCACATCAAATCAGAAACAGACTCTTTGTGTATGTTTGAGAAGAGCCATAACTCTTTAAAGATGACTTTGATTAACCAGACTTGTAATTAAAAACATTTATGCTACGTGCAAGTGCTGAGATAGACCATAACATAAGCCCAAATCCACTAGCTGTGCAGGGATCAAACCAGACTAAATCTGCACATGATTTATGCTGATTTAGCTACTTTACCACCACTGGCAACATACACTTACTAAATAGTTGACCACAATTAACATATGGGCTCAATGTTTTGAGTAGCCTTTGTCACAGAGTTGACCGGCGCTGCTACAAAACGGATTTAAGAGGCAACAGTATTGAGAAGGAACTGAAAGGGGATTTTGGAACAAGCCCTCAACTACAAAAAAAAAAAAAAAAAGTTAAGAACAGTTTAGGAACTGCCTGGCTAAGTAGCAGCTCTGCAGAGAAGAATTTTGGGGTCCTGAAGTAACACAAGCTGAATGGGAGTTAGCAGTGAGCCCTAGCCATGGCAAAGTCTAACTGTGTAAATAAAGCCATAGCCAGCAAGCAACAGGAAATTACTTTTTCCCCCTACTTGATGATGATTCTCCCTGGCACATGTGAGGCTGCATCTGCTCCTGGAATACTGTGTCCAGTCCTGGAACACTCATTACAAGACAGAGATGAATAAACCAGACAGCCTAGCAGAGGCCAAGAAGTTTGGGAACTGGAGCACATGACATGCAAAGGCTGATGAAGTGGCTGCAGTCAGCTTGGTAAACCAAAGGCTACAAGGCCATCTGCAGCTGTCACTGCCTAAAGTGTGTGGGATACAGTAAACCTGGAGATAAGCTGGAGATAAACTGCCTTTTAGAGGGGCATGGTGAAAGGACAAGACACAATGATCACAGGTGGCAGTAAGGGAAATTCTTAGTGTGTATTTGGAAAAAAGAATAATAATAAATTCAGAACTAAACTGATTAAGTGCTGGAACAAGCTGCACAGAGAGACTGGAACCTCCATCCTCAGAGATTTTCAAAACAGGACACACTCCTGAGAAACCTCTGCTTTAACTTACAAAATTGCCCTGCTTTGAGCAGAGAACTCAAGGTCTGGATAACCTCCACAAACCACTTCCAGCCTAAATGTTTTTAGGTTCTGTGATTTCTAAAGAGGGATTAGATTTAAATAAAAATACATATACAAGAGATCCTTGAAATGCAATCATAACATCGCTGCTTTAGCTTTCTGAGAACTAATAAGAGCCAATTAAAACATACAGCCCTTCATTGTATGTGAACTTAGAATGGCCAAGCATACTTCTTTATAGGTAAATAATCACCGGAACTCTTTCAGAATACAGTGTATCCAGCTACTTTAAGAATCAGAAATACTAAAGCACCTTTCTTGTGAGCTTTCTTTCAACCTCCTTCTGGTGGAACATCCCAATAGACCCTGTTCATAGCCTAAAATTTACAAAGGAAGAAAACTTCTGAGGACTAAACAAGGTAAAACTAGAACAGAACTATCATGACATTTGGTTAAGGACTTGCTTGGCAACCTAGCTGCCTAGCTCCCTAGAATAGATGGAGTTCAGTAGCATTACACTGGGACCAAAAGTAAACCTCAGCTGGGTGGAATTCTGATTGGGAACTCCCCTACTGCTTTTTAAAAGAGTGTGAATGCATCCCACTTACAATTCCAAGGGATGGGAACTGCTATCCTCTTAACTTTTCCTTTACATACCCAATGCTAACTATTTTTTAGGAGATTGGTTTAATGTCTTTTTAGAGGAGGCAGATGTTCCAGATGCAGGCAAGAACATTGTTTCAGCACCACAGATTCTGCCAAGATGACAAACACAGAGATTCTTGGCTATATACAAGCTATTTTATAATCTGGGCATGGAAGAATAGTATATCCCATTTCTTATAACAAGGACTATAGGGCTCTTGCATATACCAGGGCTGCAAACTGTATTGTGGGTTTATTTTCCCACTTTTCTTTTGGACTAATGAAGAAAAAAATTGAAGTTACGTATAGAAAACCTGCAGAGCATTTATATTTGTTCTTTACCATTCCATAAGAGTTTTTAGGGCAAAAGGGCACAATGTACGAGAGAAGTGCTATATGAAAGCAGAAGCCATCAGTGTGTTACGTTTCTTCATAATTAAAAAACTACTGAAGTTTGAGTTCTGATAGCAGATTTAGAGGAAGTATTTTTTTATTAACATGCCAATGTATTCCTGTTTTCTACAATAATACTTTGTCTAAAAGCCAACCTCTTTATCATCAATTCATTTAAAACCTTTACATTCATCAGACCAATGACTTGCTTAGAGTGATCTACAGAAAATTCATTAGTTTAACAGGTTTATTTTTATTACCCTTTGATTCCTAAACTAAGAGTGTTTTCTCGGCACGAAGTAAGTAGCTGCAGTTAGATAATCAGAACTAAAAGGGTTATTGCTGGTATGTAACACAGGAAATTAGTAAGATTTGGATGGTTACTGTGCCCAAAGCTAATAAAAATGTTTATTAATTCTGAGACATGAAAGTAACACAGCAATGTAACAGCGTGGTGCTGCACGTACGTACAATTGAGAACTATGTGAATCATTCGTGATAACCAAAAAACTAAAGCAAAACAACCCCTCCTTTAAAAATCTTTTATCTTAGTTTTGTAGAGAAACTATTCTAAATTACTGTTCTATGGGATCTATGAACACTTATGGCTAAATGTCCTGTGCTTTGAGAGGGTTATTTATGATAAAAACTAGTATTTGAATCAGTTTATTCCTGGGACACTTCTTCACAGATGGAAACAATGAACAGAATATAAAGTAACAGTGAAATGTATTTCACCAAGCCACTCTCATCTCTCAGATGTCTCGTCAGTTTGCATAAGCCTCCTGGCAGGCCAAATAAATTTGGGATATTGCATTATGTGAGTCAACAAGGGGATAAACACATAATAGAAGAGAAAATAGCAGGGAATGTCAGAATGAGAAGAGTGAATGCAAACAATGAAACATACTGCTAACTCAACCCCCAGACTCATTAAGATTCTTTATTAAAAGGAACTGATCGCCAGCTACCATTGTAAAGTGTGAACATAAGAATAAAACAAACTTGAGGCTACTCCTCAACAGGCTCAGTTGATTAAGATGGGAAAAGAAAAGAAAAATTGTTTTTTTTGGGGTTTTTTTTTTTTAAACACTGCAGTATTGACAGAATACCTTTTTTAAGTCTTAAAGATGAGATTGTGTGATTGTGTTGTGTAAGGTATCTTTACATGTTTAGATTTCCAATTTAAATCGTTGGGGAAATCGTACTTGATCAACTTGTCCTTATATATCACCCACAACCAACCTTGGATTTTTCTGGGCAGTTAACTTAATAAAGCTGTAAACTTATTTTTTAATTTAATTATTTTTAAATTTAATTATTTCTGAAGAGTTGTGGAAACTAGTTTCTGGTCATAGGTGCCAGAATTAGTGCTGTGTGTGAAGGGGAACACTTAAGTATCCATAGGTGGGTCAGAAGATGGGCAGTGTGGAATGAACCTGAGCAGTAAGTGTTTATCACTCATTTGTTAATTCGGGAACTCAGAAGAGAGCTGTGGATAGAGTGGGAATATTTCGTGGGTAAGCAAAGAAATCAGGAGTGGTTTTAGTCACTGAAATGAAAAGCATTTGATAATGACAGGCCAGAGAGCTGGGGAATGCTATTAATACAGTCAGTATGGAAAAGAATGGACTAAAACTTACAAGAAATTAGACTGTAGCAATTGTGCTGTTTTCAGAGCAATTTGCTGATTGTGTTCACCCTGTTGTGATTCGGGCTGCAAATGGGGCAAGCATCAGCAGAACAAGGAAAATTAATTCTACAGGCAGAAGGTCTGCTACACAGAATTGGAGATCTGCTGGAGAAATTAAGATCACTGATAAGAAGGCCTTCCAGATCTCCTGAGAATGCAAACAACTTCTGAGCTTTACCAAGCAAGTTTATTGCCTCTAACTCTTCTCCCTTTACTATACAGTTTGTGCACTGCCCAGTAAACCAGACACCCTTGCAAATTTATACAAGACATGAGTATTTTCCAGCTTTTCGTTACTGTTTCGTAAGTTGTTTTTTAAGTTGTGTTTTGTGATGGGTTTGGGGTTTGTTTTGGTTGGTTGGATTTTACTATTGTTTTTTAATACACATTGAGAACACAGTGTGTGTTAAATCCAGACAGTTCTGCATTTTGCCATGGCAGTAAACAGATTAAAAAGTGCTGGTTGGCCAATTCAGACAATAAAACTGAGACCTGACCAGGGCGTAGTTTATATGCTGTCATATCATTCATCACAAAAACATTAACCTTTAAACTGTGGCTAAAGAAATTCCAATTTCATTACCCCCCAGAGGATTCACCTTGGTAATACTCTGCAACCCCTCTGGGCTTTTCTGTGTAGATGTAGGGGGTCTTCCTTTGATCTATGTCTCTGCTCTAGAGGGAGGGCAATAGCCAGCTAACATTTTATGACTTAAAGCATTAAGCCCAAAATAATTCTAGCACATATTTCCCCTTCCATTATTGTTTTTAACCCT
Source organism: Nestor notabilis (assembly GCF_000696875.1). Taxonomy (NCBI): domain Eukaryota; kingdom Metazoa; phylum Chordata; class Aves; order Psittaciformes; family Psittacidae; genus Nestor; species Nestor notabilis. The sequence continues at coordinate 21,198 of NW_009927841.1, read as the reverse complement.
ATTTCTCATCTCTACCTCCTCTGGTTCACATCTATCATTCATCTTTGTCTCCTCAAAGGAAACTGAATTTCATTTTACCATTGAAGAAAATAGACTTCAAAATCCTTACTTTGATGGCAATGAGAACAAGGGAGTAAGATTCAGCATAGACAAACTTCCTTTCTACGAGTGGCTTCATTTCTCAGTGCATATGTGGGAAAGAAAACTACCTCACAAAGGAGATGGGAGAATAGAGGTGGCACGAGGGAGCTTCCTCCCTTCCTCATTTGCAGCCTGAGCCAACTTACGAAAGTTAGCATTTCCTGGTTAGAAATACACAGCTGTCATCAAAACCTGAACTGGCAGCTTGCAGGCAAGAAACATTATTTACCACCTTTTGGCTGTATACAATATGTTGTAACCATTTATTTGAGATTACATTTTTTCTGTATAAATAAAGCCAAACGTATGGGAATCGTAATGCAATCCCTAGGACAATGAACCAACTGTTTTCCTCAAATTCAGGAAATAAAGCATGTGATCTAGTTGAAGATGTCCTTACTTATTGCAGGGGTTGGACTAGATGACCTTTGAAGGTCCCTCCCAACCCAAACTATTCTATGATTCTGTGTGGAGCATGATCTCAGGCACGTATCTTAGACAGTTCACTCAAATGTCTGCCTTGACAGTTACTGTGCATGTTCTTCAAATATTTACTATGTTCACCTTTTTCAAAGATTACAGTAATTTGAGGTATCATACTGAGTTTACTATTTTCAAAACCTTTTCATTTAGGAATTTCAGACTTCCTATAAGTCACTCACATCTGCCTTTTGTAGATTGGAAATTTCCAATAGTGATAAGATATTGACATATCTGGAAGAGTAAGAACACTGCTACCTCCTCTCTTAAGTCCAGCTTTCCAGCACTTGCAGCTTAGGGAGTGATCCGGATGCTATTTATGCACATCAAAATCCCCAATATTCTTTTTCCAAGTTCTTATCTAGTGGCCCCAGAACTGCTTACACCAACATCGTCCTTAGCCGTAAACAAGTATTTTATAAGCCAATACCAGGGAAGAATGACAATACCTTTTAGATACATAATAGGTATTCCAATAGTACATGCACAGTTCACTTCTGCTTGACAGCTATGTCCCAGCAAACACCATATTTATTCAGCAAAATACTGTTTAATCTAAATTACAGAATTCTCTGGAATTCTGTTGGATTAAATCTGTAACACACAAAGAGATTACAGCTGCTAACATTGGACCTCCTCCTGATTTCGTACTAATTTACAGCAGGAAAAGCCCCTTCAGATATTTTTTGTTTATTACAGATAGAGGAGATGATCGTCTTTGGTCAGTGCTGCAAGACTGTAAATATTTATGAATCCTTAATGTTTTAATGCACCTACAAGTGCAGGAAAAAGTACCTAACAAATCAAGGTTTGTCTCTCAGCTCAGTAGTGTTCTGGAAAACTTTGAACAGCAAGATTTAAACTGAAGAAAACGTGGAGGTTATGATAGCGTTAATACCAACTCTCTCATATTTTGTTTCTAATATCCTCACTCCCTTTGGGGCCATAACCTACATACACGTGTATATGCAAGCATCAGGTCTCAGAAGGAGGAATGAACATTAGTGTTCACAGGACTGTACCCTTGGAACTAAAAAACACTGGCTTGATGTAGTCAGTTTCCCACTCTCCTTGAGATGTTAGTGACAGGATTATTTGAATTAGATATTCTCAAGAGAGTTCAAGTCATGTGACAAAGATAAATCAGGGCTAGCCATCATACCAACTGATTTGGCATCATTACAAATGTGCAAATAAACAATCAGTACACTGAGCCTAGAAGAATTGCTCTGGATTTATTATTGTATTTGTTGATTTGTTCATCGAAACCTTTTGTTGATTAGAAACTTTCTGTTAATTTTAGCATCATTTTAAATTCAACGACACTCTGATGCTGAAATTAGATAATGAAGGTAGAAGCTGTCACATGTAATCATTCTCTTACAGTGCAGTAAATGTCTAGTGGTTAGTAAGTACGTGATGAACTGACACCTCATCTGCCTTCATTGACTGTCCCATTAATAGCTCAGGTACATAAACTCTTATGTTATAAATGAAATGTATCACTTTTCTAATAAAAATGTATTATATAAAATCAATCTAAAACGTAAGAACAAAAATCAAAACTATCTCAAGCTGAAGAGGGCCTACAAGGATGCTGAGGAGGGACTCTTTGTTAGGGACTGTAGTGGTAGGACAAGGGGGAATGGGTTCAAACTTAAACAGGGGAAGCTTAGGTTAGATACAAGGAAGAAGTTCTTCACAGTGAGGGTGGTGAGGCACTGGAATGGGTTGCCCATGGAAGCTGTGAATGCTCCATCCCTGGCAGTGTTCAAGGACAGGTTAGACAGAGTCTTGGGTGACATGGTTTAGTGTGAGGTGTCCCTGTCCATGGCAGGGGATTGGAACTAGATGATCTTAATGTCCTTTCCAACCCTAACTATTCTATGATGCTATGAAGCACCAAGAATATATCAAGTCCCAAAAGGATACTGCCTTTGCTATCAGGTTCGGAAAGTTTAGCAAATTAAGGTGACTCTCCAAGAAATCTTCCAGTGCTGAATGGGAAGCAGAAAAAATAAAGGCTGCTGGAAAGCAACAGCTTTAGATAGGTAAAGGATGTAATTTCTGCACCCCGCTCCCCTCCAGTGGATATATGGCAAGTACATCCCAGACTTCATGGTGCTAATGAGTAGAGGCAATCCCCCTTAGCTTCCCAGGATATCTTTTCTCATGTGACCTTCATAACTGTATTCCCTGAGCATCTCCTGTAGCTGTCAAAATATTTAGCTTCTGATCAGCTTGGGATAGATTTATTATTGCATCAATTCTGCAGATCAGGGACTAAGACACAGACTGTCTAAACTGTAAGAGAAAGTGCAAACTCAGATGCAGATTTATGCAACCCAATCTCCTTGATCTCATGTGCTTTTAGAATACATTACTGTTTGTAAGCTTGGCCTATGTCAGTCACAGCAAAACCTGAGCTCAGGATAGTTGCTTGATGACTGATTTTTTTTTTCATGCTCATGCTGTAGTCTTGTTTCAGCCCATTCACCCATATGTGGTAAAAACTTCTGTTAAGACAGTGAGCATATACTTAGACTTCTAAAAGACTGCTGGATTGAACCGGGAAATACAGATTACAAGGACAACTATGCCCTGAGAGAAATTAACACCAACACATTCAGAGTTGCTTGAGCTAGGTGAGGAAAACTAGCTCCATAGCTAGTGCAGACACATTAGCAGTGTGCTATGCACACTAAGAAACCTGCCTAGAGGATGTACCCCTGCGCTAGTGCAGCACTGCCCTGTCCAGGGCAACACACGTTCTGTTTCTGCAGTCTGTCAGAGTCACAAACAAAGCCACTAGGTTTTGATTTCAGGACCTTGGAAGAATGACTATGAACAATTTGATATACTCATCTTACTTGACTTACACGCCGAGTGTAGCTTGGATGCTAACTGGTATTTGTATAAGGAAAGAAAACCAACCCTTCTGCTGCTTATATGTCTCTATTTTTTTGGCTTAATAGATAAAATTTCACTTGTGAATTTTAGTTTATTTCTAAAGGGGTGCAGCATTACTTATGCACACCCAAATTCCTAAGATCACCTCTGACGTTTAAATTTTATAGTAGTCATGATTTCAGTATAATATGTCAAAGTTTCATTATTTACTGAGACTGAACGTGCCAGATGCCTTCACTTAACTTCCATTCATGGGAATATTAAAACCACTGAAAGGTTAAGCAGGATATTAAAGCTTCTCCTCTTCTCACACACAGAGTTCAGCCATTTGATTTAACGTTTATTAAAGTGACAAAGAAGAGCTGAGCTCCACTGAACTCGTCTGGAGTATCCTACTAATGAACACAGAAAAAGGAACATCTAGGAGAGACCTGGCAGTGATGCAAGCACATTGCCCTCTACATCAGACAAGAGAAGAAGATTTTCACAGTAAAAGTCACAAGATGTGTTGTGCCTCTTGTATCTTATATTGTGCCTATTAATGCAGAAGTTACTAAACATTAGCAATTTCTAGTTCCCCAAGTTTATTACTGAAGCATTACAGGTTTTCAACTAAAACAAGAAATGTTTTCATGAAAGAGTCATATAATTTAGAACTTAACTGACAGGGTAATAAAACAGACTTCCAAAGGGCTGCATTGAAAAAAAAAAAATACAAAGAGCCAAAGCCAGAAGGATGCTTTTCCCTTCGCATCCATAGCCTTGCATGTTATTGGCATTCCAGAAGGGATTGTGCAATTCTGCTGCAGCAAAGCAGCCATGGAATAGATTTTTTCAATTGGATTGAGGCAAATTAGAGGTAGGTCTGCCATCAATGCACTTAATGCAAAATCAAAACACTTAAACTGTTCAAATCAGGCCTACAGATGCTCCACAGAGCAGCTTGCTTTCAGACTAGGTAGCGTTAGACAATGAGGGCATTTGCCATCCTTTACTTACAGCTTCTAAGAAAACTGTAAATGCTCTAAAAGGCAAAGCCGTGAGTGATAACAGCAGGAAATACACACAGAAAACTTGAATTTACAGGGAGTGGACAAGTAGCCCCAGCCAGCCCTACTTGTGTGTTGGGGAAAGAGATGCCAGTTTCAAGCCATTGTTTCCAATTTAGCTCATTTAGCAGGACAATTGTTTGACCACTTCTAGCAATTTATGGTCATAATTTATATTCATTATCAGAGCCATCAGAATGTTCATCTCATTTTCTAGCAGATGTCTTTGCTTAGGAAAAAGCTGTCTAAATATTTTGTCAACTTGTACTGCACCGGGCATAAGAACAATTTGGCTTTTTGATTCCCTCCCTTCTTAGTCTTAGAAAAGAGATTGAAGGGGTCAGTAAATGTTCACATTTTTTTTCCTAGCAGTATTTCTGCATCAAATTTCAAGCAGTTTATTATACATTTATATTTTATCCTTAACAACCACCACAAAAGCAGCATGAACTATGCCTAAAATATAATACATACTAATGTTCATTTAAAGAACGAAGAAAAAACACCCCACAACACCTTACACCTATGTAATTACAATTGCATAGCAATTCACAAGCCTTTTGTACTGTAATTTTTCTAAAGGTCAGTAAATCATCAACCTGTGATTCAGCTGTATACAGCACCACAAATGGAAAACAGTCACTCAATTTGATGACCTAAAAGTTTGCCCTCCTGTATTTCAGTTCTGTGGGATTTGGACCCAGCAAACTTGGCTGTTTGCATATTTAGATGATGTGACTGTTTCATGAAATCAATTAAGCCAACATTATTTACCAAGATAACATTGTCCCTAATAAAACATGCACTTAAATTTTAAAATAACAACTGGAAAGTTCAAAAGGACTCCTGTGGATATACAAAATAAGTATAGGATTTATGAGAAACTAATGGGAAGAAGAGATGTTTATTTAAGTATCATAGGATGAGATATTAGCCTGTCAGCTATGCATAAAACATGACTAAATTTAATCAAAAGAATAGCTCGTAGTGTTTTGTTAATTTACAGAAAGGATGATAGAACAGGTATTTTAAACAAGTCAAAAGCAGCAGCTGGATAAAAACACAATTAAAAATAGGTAAAAGCACACACTGTTCTTGTGAAGCATTCTACTCACAACAAATAGCATACTAGGTCACTACAATAACACCCCCCCAAGTTCTGCTAGAATATATTTAGCAATATTTCTGCACTGCCCTTACATTATTACAGAATATCAGTGTTTTGTCTCTTTATCTTGTCTTGAGAATAAGTAGCATTAGGAGGTGGCATTTGTTGTTTGGTGTCTTGTGGAAATTCTACTAGCTTTAAATGCACAATACCATCTAAGCAGCCATGAATGCTGGTTAAATTCATTACTTCCATTCTGAAGGAAAACTGAATCAGCAGCATAATCTCTCTCTGAAACAGAATTCGGCCTACACTCGTATTTTCAAGGAAAAAAATAAAAATAAAAATCCAACATGAGAAATACAGTTTCCAAAAACCCAAATATTTTAAATAGGGGTTTTTTTCAAACTAAAACTAGACAGCCCTAGCTCCAAGCAGCTGTGTGCTGGTCCTCATTCTAAGAAGGACCTCAGCTGCTCCAGGAAAAATAAGGACAGTCTACAAAGTGCTCTTAAAGTTAGGGCAAGTGCTATTAGGGAACATAGATCCCAACATCCCCACTTCAACCCAAAGGTGTCAGGCCTATCAAACTTATCTGTCCTCAAAATGCATGGCAGGGAACCAGCAAGTTCCATGAGCCTTCACTTAAGATGGAGTTATTGCACTTCAATTCCAGTTCTGGAAACAGGGTTATGGAAGATTTACAGTATTCTGGTGAAGAAGCCACAAATACTGAAAATCTATGATTTTTAGCACCCTGCAAGACAAGCAGGCATGTTTCTGACAGATACATGACAGATCATTAGTGGAAGCGTGTTAAAATAGTTACATTTTTGCTTCGCTAAGTCAGTATTTTTCAAATAAACCCCCACTATTTGATTTTAAATTTTCCAAGCCACCTACTCAGAATATCAGAATCACAATTTTGCTGTATCACAAGTACCTTTATTTCCAGCTCTTCCACAGATACAATTTTGCAGTTTCACATCAGCTCTCACTAAACTACTTTTCCAGTGGGAACTATATTGGTCCAGGTAGTTACCAAACAAACAGCGCCAATACATTCACACATTACAAATCTAAATCCAGATGTTACTTACATGCAGAAAGTGTTTTCTCCTAGTGTCACAAAACAGATGATGACACCTTCTCACAAAAGAAAAAAAGCAATTCTGCAGAGGCTTAGAAGAGCTTCCCAGTGGTCACCTTGAATCTGTTTTCTAATTTTGTACATTTAGAGTGCTGTGCTCTCCCAAATGTTTGCTGCCTCCCCCACAAGTGAGCCTTCACTTGTAATTTAGAGACAACACCTTCCACCTGGAACAGAAATCCTCTGAAATTCCCAGCTGCTTTGCTCTCCATATTCCAGTCCGTCCTAAGGGCTCTCTCACATTCTACTCTACTAATCTTAACTTGTCTCATGAGAGAAGATACAAATACCTGGCATAACATATAAATTCCCTTGCCAATTTAGAAACAATTTGTCGGTTTATCATCTTCTACTCAGCAGCTGCTTAATTTTGAGATTTTGGTTTGAGGGTGGGTTTTTTTTTCCATTCTCCCTCTCTCTAAATTAATAATAATTGAAAATTTGATTTAAAAGGTCATTCTGGAAGACTATGTAAAAAAAAAGTTAATTATGTAAGTCTTTCAAGAGTAGAGTTCAGGAGAGTTCAGTCCTTCATACGTAGGACTCATGGTTGAGTCCTTAATATCCACTACCAATTTGAATCTTCAAGTGTTCAAATATGACCTTTGCCTGTCCCCGTATCAAAAGTCCACAGTCATGCCCCAGCACTCACAGATCCTCTCTTCATACAGACTTGTGTTGCCACCAGTTTTAAGATAAGACACATTATGATAAAGCTGGGTTCTGTTCTCTTTGGTTCTCTTCAGATCTTTAGAGTTGGTTGCCTGCCTTTCTGGAATAGCTGTTTTTGGACACTCCCTACAAGAAAGGAATGCCTGTAAACTATTTCTTATAAAACCAACATTCTTGCACAAGGGGTCCATGCCATTCCTCTGTAACTCATGTGATCTAGCTATTATTATATAAACATTCTCCTAAAACACGAGGAAGAAATCTCCCAGATTGTGGCTGAAGTGTTGGTCACAGTTCACATTTTAATCACCTGTATACACACTTGGTTGTCAAACAGACAACGGGATCAGGTGGTAGCTAGAAAACACAAGCAGCAGCATGTTGGGCACAAAGACTTTTCTCAGCTAGTTAAGATGCTGCTGACATTGGTCTTTTATTCCCAGTTGCCTACGGGCACCCTAATTAGACTTTCTTCTCCCTCATTCACAGCACTAACTAGTCATGCAAGTAACAGCATGTTTAAACTACTTTGTTGAGATCTAATTATTGCATTTGATGACACCTGCATGATGCAATTTCATGCTGTTATGAAATATTAATTGCTTTCTGTTTTATAGAATAAACTTACATTCAAGAGTAGCAAAAAATCCAATGTTGTTACTGTCTTTATAATGCCTTTTTTTTTTAACCAAAGATTTTAGACTATTTTCCCCAGTACCACTAAGCTAACGAAACAGAGCTCCTCAGTTCTTTGCCACATTTTCTACACTGTCTTGGGCTAAAATTTTCTTACATAAGCTTCAGTCATCTAGGTAACCTGCAGATATCTAGTGGCCAGAACTTTATCTTCTGCTGAAAGTTCTTGATTTGGTTGGAAGGACTGGATGGAGAGTAAGTCTTGGGCTTCTGAGAACAAAAGAACACATCACCTCAGTTAACAATCGGCAAGTACCTTGGGTATGCCTAGCTTGGAAACTATAATAACATGATAAAATACATTAAGCTTTTTCTCACAAATAGATGGGAGTTAATCTCCTCCTCAAAAACTGAAGTCTATGCTCATAAAATGCAAAACCACATGTTAAATAGTGAATTCCTATGATCAGTATAAATACTGCTGCTTGGTTGCCTAAAAACCTGTGTCTTACGGAAGTACAGCAGTACAAATGGGCAGCTTTGATATTTCACAGAGGAATTCCCACTGCATCAGTGTCAGCTCTCCTTCCTTGTCCTACTGCAGTTGCTTCAGCTTCTCACCACATCTCAGCAACTAGCCTCAGGGAAGTAAGGAATTAGTTAAGCTTCTGAACCATGGTTCCAACAGCAAAGAGTAAAGCCAAATGATGCAAAAATTGAGGGAGACAAAAGATTTACGCAAGTGTGGTGGTACAGTCCAGAATAGGACCCAAACCTCCCAAGTCCCAGTCCAGAGCATGAACCAAACATTACATACTGCATGTTTTTACTTTCAAATATAAATGATATTAAGGACTCTAATAGCACTATTATATGTGCTACATATGCTGCTATATGTGTATCATAGCTTGTTTCAATAAGTTATTACACAGAAGATACTGCCCCTACCAAAGAAAATAATTTGGAGGATGGGTTTAAATGAATTATAAATAACATTAAAATAGTTTGTGGGCAGTTCAACAAGAAATTTGTTCCTTCCCCACATACCAAGGTTATGTGAGTAAAGTATGTCAACATCCATCAAAACAATATTTCTTGCATGGTAACTGGAGGAACAAGTGACTGAAAGCACAGGGCTCACCAACAGCTCAGCAAGACACTTCCTGAATATGAAATTTCCATTGTGGTCTTGGGCTGGCTTTATGTTACCTGACGAATGCATTGTTTTCATCCCTGGGAAAGTGAAATCTTTAATATGCACAGTCCACTCACAAAGGACCAACACTTAAACCAATGACACTGAAGTAAAACGGTAAATTATTTAATTTCATTGAGAAATTAAATACCACTTAAGCTTCTTTCCAACTACACACTTGACATTTTCCTAGACTTTCTCCGAAATACATATGGTAATGAAGATAAGGAAGAAGACTTGTCAAAAAAATCTGTATGTTTCTCCTGAAAAAACCACACATATTACTCAAAGCCCTCTTTATTCTTTGGATAAAAAGACTTCCATTATTATTAGACCCATACTCCATTTTCACCATAACCTTCAGCTACTCAAATCAAAAGGACAGAAGTATTACTATTTATCACATCCGTCCATGTCTCACAAAGAACAAAGTAATTTTTCTCTCCTAAAAGATAAGCAACAGTTGATTTTCTTTATCCCACATGCTGGTCATTCTCTTTAGAGGGATTGCTATCTTATGTCACTCCTCTTGAGAGCTGATAATTAAATGATGAGAGAAAGGTTTACTTCCTGGAAGGGTTTGTGCAAAATAGTAGTCATTTGGTCAAAGAAATTGAAAGAAACAGAAGTCAGTCCATGGTCTTAAGAGGAGAACATATTCCTCAAACAATTTCAGACAGCACCACTCTTGGCAAATATCTAAATATTACAAGAGATTTATTATGTGTGCACAGTATACTCATTCAAGTCTAGCTTCTAAGCTCAGCAGCCTACATTTCCTAGATTAGTTTAATTAGGGACAGTCAACAGGTCCAGGCTCAGCTACAAGGACTGAAGATCGCAGAACATGTACCAGTATATAATGTGCCAAGTATTCCTTTAAGACATGGAGAAATCCTTGCCATATTGAAATCAGGATGAACTTCAGGAACTGACTCCAACAAGGTCAGGATTTCAGTGCTCTGTTTTCGGCAACTCAATTTCTACTTCCTTCTCATTCATATAAAGGAGATAATGGAAGTATGATTCACTCCAGCATCATACCAAGTTATAGGAATTCCTATATGGTTACTACAGGAAAGAAAACCCAGGAACTTCTGCATATAATAATCCCTCTCCCCTGACTTGCCTTTTCAGGGGAAGGAATAAGACACAAAGAGTCTGAGCACTTGTGCTCTCTGTGCAGAGCCTGCTGGGGTAGTCTTTGCAATTATCTAGAGCTCAGTAACGCATGGGAATAATCAAGAGGAAGACAGATCAACTGTAAAGAGAGATCTCAATCTCTACTTAAAGGGAAGGATGGAACGTGCTTTTGCAAAAATGACGTACTGATACTATGAAAAAGAAATACACGTCAGTGCACTGATACATACATACATTCAAATAAGAATATGCATTGATTGCCCCAAAGTAAAGCGAGTTTAATATTCCAAGAATGAAAGAGAAAGGGAAGATTCATACAACACCTTTGGAAATGGATCTTTGGACAATACAGATTATTGTAGTTTTGCAGCTGAAGAATTATTTCGACTCATTGTTTTTATCCTTCAAGGCATTTATTTCTAAGATAAAGCAGATGAACCAGTGACAGGCATACCTGGGAGGAAGCATCTGGAATATTTTCCTTCAGGGTTAAGAGCCAATGTATAAGGCTTTCGTAGCCAGAAAAAAAAACCCAAAAAACCAAAAACCAAACCAAACAACAAAAAGGAGTGTTTCTTAAGCAAATAGAAAAAGGCTAGAAAGTTTAGTTATACTGGAACACATATGAAAACCTGTATGCTTTGAAAAGAGATGCAATAAAGTAGGCTTAGACTGGGTTGGAAAGAAGTAGAATAACATTGCAAGTATGAAAAAAAGGATAATAAATGAAAAAAAGTGTTAGGTAACTAGACCAAGGTTAAATAACCCATGTGGATTAATTCCTTAGTATGTGTTGTAATTTCGCTACATTTAAAGTACTAGACAAAATGTTACTGACTCTTCTCAAGTTTCTTTTCCAAGCGGGGAAAAATAATAATCCTATCACTAATTCCAGTATTACACACACAAAAAAAAAAAAAAATAAAAAAATCTTGTTTCATTCAGAAGTAATTAAGGATGTTGCTTAACCCTGATAAGGATTGTTATTTGTAGTTTTTTTCCTACAAAAGAGTGAAAAATAAAAGTATTTTGTTTGAAGAAAAGAATTTAAATTTGGAAAGATTTTAGTGGATTTATTTTGGAACAAAATCAATTTAAGACTCAAAACCTTTGCAAAACATATCTTCCATTCTCTTCCAAAGTGAATTAGTAATATCCTTGGAGACATGCAAGAACTCCAACCAGAGGTAAACCGTGTTGGGACAGAGAGAAGAGACATTAAAAAGGAATGCTGCCATCCCACTTCAAATAGAAAAGTTTTCACAGAGAGAATTTTGGTTTAGGAAGAGCAGATAGAGACAGATGAGAACTGTGAACAACTAGACCACCAGCTGAGTAAGGAAATCTTACAGAACAAGCCAGAAGGCATGACTCAAGGAAAAAGTACAGAGAAGGAAAATTTCTTCGTGTAACAGAAGACAGAATTAAAGTGTTACAGATACTGAGGGAAGAAAGAACACTTAGAAACATTTCTTCTAAAAGTATTTCCACTGAAGAGAACCAAGTTCATAACCTCGCCAACAGCAGCTTACACAACGCTAACGAAAACGCCAGTTTTGTTTAATGGAAAAATCAAATTAAAGCCCTGATGAACTGAAGAACCCTTCCTCAGACTGTAATCTAGACAGTCTGTGAAACAAGATTAAATGCCACTGCTCTGCTAACTAGAACACTCCTCTCTTGCTAGCTTACGTCCCTGGTATGTTTGAGACAGAGTCAACCAACAAGTTGGCAGATTCTTTCAAACCTAATAAATATGTGTGATGCTTATGAGCAACACAGACTGTGGTTTAATTCTCTGATAGAATTCAAAGAAGTGTTCCTCTCCACCCCCCAAACACTAAATTGTGCATAAAACAATAAGTTCTACTGCTGTCTCAGGATTTCTCTATAGATTTCTGACTGAAATAGTTTCCTTTGAAGTCAGGTTGACAGTCTTTCCAATCCAAATTTCTTGACTGTAAAGGAGAAAAATGTGTATTTCAGTAGATCTCATTACCTTTAAATGCTGAGAACATCCCAGCAGCAGTAAACATGCAGAAAGCAAGGAAGCAAGTCCTAAAAACACAACACAAAATTAAATAAAATTAACATGTGGACATTGACTCTCCATAAGATACTATGGATTGTTTTGCAATGAGAAAGCATTAGATTTGTATTCTGAAGAAAACCCCAACTATTAGGGGTCAGCCTATAATGAACAGCTTGTAACATTCCTTCAACCAACAGATCCCTAAGCAATATCCAATTTCCAGAGTATTATGGCAATCTTTTAAATCCCATATTGATCTCAGCAATTTCTATATGCAACTGCCTACAAAACATGTACTCGGAAAGCTCACATCAATGTCAACATATGCCAAAATAAAAGCAGTTTTGCTAAGATTGTGTGACAGAACAAGGTCCTGAGGTACCTAAGCTAAACCTGAAGTTGCTTCTAACTCCAAAAAGCTCCGAGAAGAGGCTTGGACCAGGTGACCTCCAGAAGTCTCTTCCAACCCAAACTGTATGTTTCTGTATGCCTTCTGCAGGGTTCAGAATATTTGAAAATCAGATCACTTACGCAGTTGCCTAAAGATGGTCTCCACGCAGAATTATTCTGAAATATTGAGTTACAACATGTATTTTTCATAGTTCTGCTAGCCATTTACTAAGAACTGCGTCTTCACGGAAAGAAAAAGGCCTTCAGGAGGTTTTTGAGTATAAATTACATGGTATTATTAGGTCATCTTCATATAAAAGCCTCCAAATAAAAAACTTCTTAAGAAACCACTACTGGATTTCATAAATCTTTCCTAGTGAACAAGCAACTAAGTAGAATATAAGCAATTGCTTAATGCAGCTGAAGTAAATTCAGTTTTTACTGCCAACAAGTAAGCATTCAAATTCTGTATTTCGAGGTGCACCCCCCTCACAACAAACAGTTGAAGACACTCTACAGTTATAAGAAAAAATAAAACAAAAAAAGCCCAGCTTAACTTTAGACACTACAGCCTATCTTTATAAATATTTTCAAATAGGAAGACTATGTAAGAGCAACAAATTTATTCTTTTAAGACCCTAGTATCTAACCTGTTTTCCAGTACCACTGAATCATCAACGCAATATGTACTTGCAGCCCAGAAACCCAACCATACCCTGTGCTGCATCCCCAGAGCATAAGCAGCAGGTCAAGAGAGGGCAATCTCCTGTGCTGCTGCACTCTGGGGAGACCCCCCCTGCAGCCCTGGTCCAGCTCTGGGGCAACAGCACAAGAGGGACGTGGAGCTGCTGGAGTGAGTCCAGAGGAGGTCATGGAGCTGCTGCGAGGGGTGGAGCAGCCCTGCTCTGGAGCCAGGCTGAGAGAGCTGGGCTGGGGCAGCTGGAGAAGAGAAGGCTCCTGAAGGGGACACCTTAGAGCAGCTCCAGTGCCTAAAGGGGCCAACAAGAAACCTGGAGAGGGGCTTTTGACAAGGGCCTGTAGGGACAGGACAGGACAGAATGGCTTTAATCTGCCAGAGGGGAGATTAAGATTAGATACAAGAAAGAAGTTCTTCCCTGTGAGGGTGCTGAGGCACTGGCACAGGGTGCCCAGAGAAGCTGTGGCTGCCCCATCCCTGGCAGTGTTCAA
>NW_009927841.1:0-7066 GCF_000696875.1 Nestor notabilis | reverse complement strand
GGGGTTGGGAGCAACCTGCTCTAGGTGAAGGTGTCCCTGCCTGTGGCAGGGAGTTGGAACCGGATGAGCTTTAATGTCCCTTCCAACCCAAACCATTCTATGATCATCTTAGTCCCAGATACTGCCCCTTTCATAAGATCAGGGAACAGATTCACTTTGTGAAAGCAAGCAATCCTAATGCGCATGAACCATGCAAATGACAATCTTTTGTGTCTCCCAAAAAAACATCAATAGTTTCAAACCAGTAATTTCCATAAGACTTCTTATGGAAATCTTATACATGGCACTTCAGAGGTGCCATATATATATATATAAAAAAATAAACCCTTGATATTTGATTGTACCTAAAAGATGTTATTCATCTTCGTTGATATTTAGCAGGTAGTATTAAAAGTATCCCTTGAAAATTAGAAACATAGACCTACAATTTTCAAACAGCCTTTCATCTTGCTCCTAAGAAAGCCCAGCTAAACATAATGACCTTTATTTCTGTGAAGATGGATACCTGATGAATCAAGAACATTGAACAATTCTAAACTGACAACAGGGTTTAGTTGCAACCAGTCACTTTAAGAAGACCCAGTAAATTTAATTTTAGTCACCCTAGAAAGACAATCCGATTCAGACATGATTTCTGATGCCTTTACTCTTTTAGTTATGGCAACGAAGACTTCAAAATGTACGCAAGAATATTATAAGACTGGATTAAAACAAACTACACAGTTTATCCCATTTTTCTTCTAAATTTAACATAAATTACCACAGTTTCATGCTGCTACAAAGATACACTTTCTAACAACAACCAGAAAAGACTGATTCTGCCAAACTGTGCTTCTGCCTGGGCAGTCAACTTTACTGCATTACAGTTCCCAGACTGCAAGTACTGCGAATTATACAAAAATAAGGATTCCTAGAGGAGCTGGATATATAAAACAAAAAAGAAACTCTCTCCTTCTTTGGTCTTAAATCTTAACAAAGTTACTTACAAGCATATAATTACTAATTTTTGTTTGGTCCAAATAGAAACCATAATCCAAACAAACACATAATAAACTTCAAATGGAACAACCCCCACCCAAAGGCAGCAAGGATTTAGATGGTTAACCATTCACATAATCAAAAGACAAGAGCAAAAACATCAACCACAACGAAGTAAAAAATTATTAAAAAAATTTCTTTACCTCTAAGTCTTCTCCAGCTTTGTGTGCAGCTTAGTTGGCTTCCCACATAAAGTCACTCTGACGTTTAGGTCTAAGAAAGAATCTTCCATGGCACACACCAGGCCATAACAGGAAGAACCCTCCTCTATACAGGCTCTTCTATCTGCAGAACCACTGAACTTTCTCAGTTAGCATGCCTCTGCTTTTCACTAGCCCTTTACAGGATTCCTTTTCAAGATACTGTCAAACTTGCTTTGCAGGACACTCTCTTCGTTTCTTCCTCTGGCTTGTTCTTTATGCATGTATCATAAGCCCAGGGCCATGGTATGAAGACTTAATTGCTGGATCCAGGTGGCACTTGTACCAAATCAGAGAGCTGATTACAGGATGAAATACAGCTGTTGAAAACCAGTGGGATCCTCATTTAAAGTCACAGTGACAAATAATCCTAACCCTGCCTTAAGCTTAAGATTTCAAAATTTTTAGCATTTGGTGAAGCCTTTGGATGAAATGATGGCATTCAGACTTCTGTTTTCACAAAAACCACCACAAAGCCTTTTCACTGTGAAAAAAGTTTCCAGCTTGGTGTGGAATCACTGCTGTAAGACTGTAGTATTGAAAAACTGCTTCTTCTTCCCCTCCCTGCCCTGAGAATTTGAAGCCATTGCAGGGTCAAGGAAAACATCTCCCTGCCAACTGATTTTTCTGCCCTAGGTTTGCCAGCTCCTCACCATTTACAACATGCATATAATCCTGTTGTGATGAATGGCTGTCAATATAGGAACAGTATCTCCTTCCTAAGACAACAAAACAGGCCCTGGAAGAGACAGTTGTCCCAGTAGTACTGGATTGCTTCACTTGTACTAGATTCTTGCAGAACCTAAAGGGCACCTTTTGTCACTGAGGAAGGGGTCAGAGCATACTTGGTGGCAGTGATTGTGGATGGGAGGGAGGAAGAAAGAGAAGTATCCTCTTTTTTCAGTTGTATTTTCTTTCAGCAGCTCAGTTTGCACATGGTACTCAAGCAAGTCCCACGCTCCACGGGTATTTAGCTATGCCTTCAGGCTTTGGATTGCTACAGTCCACTTTGCCTACACAGCTGAAATTGTTTTCTCGCTACAATACCAGAATGAGCACAAACAACAAAGCCACTGTTTGTCCATAATGGTCTTGAAGGATATTGCTAAATCTACCTTGTATATAGGATGTGGACAAAAAAAATGGGAGAGAAAAGAATCTTCAGGAAGTGGGTATTCTGTAAGATCCTTGGGTCAGCTGCATCAGTGAAAATTTACATTTCTTTAAAAGTGAGCTGGGCAATCAAGGAAGACTGATGCTTTTAGCACTGTCTTGGAAGTTTCCACTAATCGATTTTCTGCTTTGTAGCTTCTCTCTTTGGCGAAAAATATCCAGTTAAGATCACTGCAGAATACTGACCAGGCTCTTCCACTGGTCTCCTCAGGAATATGACACTCTTCTCCCTGGGAAACGCAGGGAAGAGGGAGAAAGCTGAAGAGGCCCAGCAGGCTAAGACATGTTACACACGCACCTTTTGCCAAGCAATCAGTGGTCAGGTGTAACAAGAAATCTGAGGTGGTTTACACCTCTACCCCACTGAAAACATGTTTTCCTCCCCTGCAATGCAGACTATGAAAGGAGTTAGAAGCTTGAATGCATTATTTTGCCCAGGGATGGAAAAGGTAATGTGCTTCTGGTGAGACTACGCCGCCCATAGATTTCAGTAGTATCCAAACATTACCAAGATATTTTACTTCTGCATTTTGTCCTACATATATGTAAGATACACATATGTATTACATTTTTACATATATGTAAAATGTGTGCTCAGTGCAAAAGGTTGTTTTAATGTAGCAGCAAAATTTGAAAGTTCCAGGCATGGGATTTGTGCTCAAAAGACATACACCTTTCTATGGATGTGACTGGTCCTACTCTTACTATCACTCAGACCTAAAGGCTGTAGAGCTATGGCAGGTTCAAGGGTAGTGATGCTGAAGAGCAATGAGTTCTAGATGATCTTTAGTCTACAAATATGCTTCATAAAAGGTTTTAAATAATGCTTTTTTTTTCTCTCAAGTGGAGAAACTGCAAGTGCAGTACCATGACGCTGCTATGTGAACTGAACACCTAGTTACAGACAAAAGAACTTCTCTTCCCCTTCATGCCAGCTGCACTCTGACCATTTCTCTAGTATGGGATATGAGTCCTACTTACACTGCAGCAATATAGTGGAGGGAGCTAAACCAGAAAAATAACCCTGCAAAATCCGTGGCTTTCAGCTGAGTTCCCTGAACTAAGCATACAAGCAAACACCTTCACTTGAACAAGGAAGATGATGAGAGCCAAATCAGGATTACTTCAGTGGTTGCTCGTTATTAAAATGGTTTAACTTCATCACAAAAGCTGAAGTCCAACAATTTTTTTCGGTGGAATTCCTCATCCACAACATTTTTTCTCAGGCAGGAGGCATGCTCACAAATAAAATTAAGTAGAATGGAATGAAAAAAATCAAGTTAGGTTCACTGAATTATTGAAGAATCTGCTTCACTTGAGAAAATTATGCAAGGGAAAATTATTTTTAAGTGCTATTGATTTTTTCTCATTGTCTTCAGAGGCAAATTAGCAATTTAAGGGAAAAAACATCAGAGCCTTTAGTTTGAGCAAACTGGAAACAAGGTACTTTTCATTTCTAATCTTCCCATTCAACTGGTGAACCAGGAAAAGTGAAAGTTATTCCCACAGCTTTAGTTACAACAAACAAAGGCTAGAAACAAGCCAACACAGTTTGCTGTTCTGATTCCAAATCCTTTTCATGTCATTTATACCTTATCTGTGAAACAGAATTATTACCTATTCCACTTTTATCTGGAGATCTTACACTAATCTAATAAAACTCTTAAAAATATTATTTCTTCTTTATGCAGACAAAGAAAGATGCAGAGGATAGGAAAACACAAAGAACCTTCTGCAGGGCAAGCAAGGGTATAAACTTGAAGAGCTCCAGTTATTCCATGAGAAATACATACATGCACACTCTTATTCTAAAAAGCAATTATTTCAGGAGGGGATAAATTCTTGTCTTACCTCAAGACGTAAAAGTGAGGTGGATTATCTTCTAGTCCTGGGGTAAGAATGCCTGTTGGCAATGCTGCCGAGAAGCCGATGGATTTCAAGTTCACAAAGCAGTTTGCCCTGAAGTAACTTGTTTATATGTCCCCAATCAAAGAGACTCACCCAAGCTCAAGTGACAAAGTCAAGACAGAATAGTGCACGTGCCCCGTGCCCTGCAGCTAGCTTGATGATTCTTCACTACACTGTGCCAAATCTTGCAGTTTTAAAAGCACTTTGCACAGTTCATCAGTATTACATGACAATTTCTTAACAGCTTTACCAGTTATTTTCAATCTGCTTTGAAGAAGTTTTACAAACTCAGTTCAGGACATTTCAAGAATTCTCATCATCACACTGGAGACCACTTTGCTACAGCATCGTCTAGGGGGCACTTTTACAGGTTCACTAGTAGATGTATCTTTATGCACACTGAAATGTCGCCAAAAGGCTATAAAACTGCCACCACTTTAGTCTTAATCAATATAGTTCACACACATATGATGAGAATTTTTGTGATCTGCATCTTGATGCAATCAGAAATAATTTTTAGAAGAGGCCTGATTATCCTTAATGGCAATTCCTAATTAATATGTAATATTTTTAATTATATTTTGCATATAGACCTACAAACTGAAATTCTAAAGATACTTTATGGAACAGATGAGCAGCACAGATGTGTAGTGAATGTAGCAACTGCCTTACTTAATATTTGTTATGGATAGAAAATTTTTGTAGGCCTTCAGTTTGGTTTCTATCAGATGATTCCCATGTCTATCGCTTCCTGACAAAAAAGATTTTTAAGTAGGATTCTTACAAAAAGGAAATAACACAGATGATATAAAAATTTGTGCTCCTGAGGTATTTGATCTCTTTTCCAGTAGCTTCGTTAGTTGGATGAAGAAAAGAACAAGAAAATATGGAAAATGAGGGTGATGAGTGTTAAAGTAAACAATTCAGCTTTATGAAATGTAGGTTTAAATGAAATTGATTCAATATCAAATCTTACAAAAGGGCAAGTGAGTATTTGTCTATACTAGCACTTATACAGCTAAGTACTATAGCCTATTTTGGCCCAAAGACATGGTAAGTTGTCTCAGGTCATGAGGAAAGTGTGAACTTTAATGTACTTCTCACAAGACAAAAACTTCTGCTGCAGAATTTAAGCCCTGGCTACCACACTAAAACAAACCCTGGTACTAGAATAGTCACAGCTACCTGTTTGTTTGAATTTTTTTTTCCACAAGCTGCTTAAACCTCCATGTTACATATTACTCCAGAAAGGACTGGAAAATACCCAGTCATAATTTATCACCTTTTACTGCAGCAACCACGTTATATACTAGTATTAAAAAAGAAATAACGCTTTGTATTTAAGCTTGATTTTTTTCAGTGTTATAATCCCCCTTTTGCTTGTGTCCCTTATGCTTCTACAGGCACCATCATATCCTCTGACAGCTTCTATATAGTATTGTACACACAACACCAGGCCCTTTAAAGCCTTCCTTGAAAATGCTCTTCAATTCCTTCCTCATTGCAGTGAAACAACTGTAAAACCTTGCCAGCTACAAACGTCACACAGTCCATACACTTTACATGCTAAAAGCTGTGAACAAACCAACTCTCAAGCAGTAGCTATAACAAAGGCTTACAGATTACTTTACAAAGTGAAGTCCAAGCAAACGTGAACTAACCTGGCTGGTTCATACTGGGTATCTGGACTTTTTCCGTCTATGGAAAGAAGCTGTAAGCTCAGGTAGCACCATCAGTTCACCCAAACCCATAGGAATAATAGATTATTTTACATTAGATTATCCAAGTATTTCTAAATTAATCAACTTGTGAATTAAAAAATATAAATGTTGAAGAATTCATCTTTGAGTTTGAAACAGATGTGAGAAAGAATCTCAGAATTCACAGCACCAGGATGGACATAAATGAACCATTCTCAAAACTATAAAGAGAAGAATGAGAGGATCGTGTACTTTTAATGCATGATAAACCAAGTGTTTCCTTACATCAGTCAACTAAATATTTCTCTGACACAAAAATAATGATCTAGTTTCCAAATAATTTCATATGTTAGGGTAAGTTTTGGCATACTTACAGGAAATCCAGTGTCCTTTTCTAGATGATGTTCTGTTTGGTTACTGTACAGGAGAAATAATTGAAGATCGTATCAATGAGATTTTTCGCTACTGAAAAAAAGATATTTGAGCTAAGACATGTCTTGTCTGAAGATCTGATTTTTCTTGCCAGTAAAGATGCTATTTTAACTTAATAATTGGAGTTGACTCTGAAGAAGCTGTGAAAAAAAATGTGTTGGTAATTTGGCCAAATGAACTACATGTGGCTTTTCTTTTTGCCATGCCAGTTTTGCAGTTCAAGCTCTTCTCAAATGCTGCTTGTTGGCTACTAACATTAGATAATGGCCATGAAAGAGGTATTTGTAGTTTCTAAAGGAAAGTTGAATCCCTCATTCCCACAGTGCCTTGGTGATTATTTCTCATCCTACAGGGCTTGTAATACACAATTTTATTATCAGAATTAATCAAGAAGGATAGCTCATGCTTAGTGGGAAGTAAGGTAAGTCAGTTCAACACATTATGAATCAAAGATGCATGAGTCTTAAACTGATCACATTACGAAGCTTTAACAAGCAGCTCATGGGGACTGTTCTGCCATCACTTAGTTTGCTTTTGAAAAACTTTCACCCCTGGCCTAGAGGAACCCGTGTCCTGCTGTGCCCAGTGAATAGAATCATAGAATCATAGAATGGT
>NW_009927840.1:56437-102697 GCF_000696875.1 Nestor notabilis | reverse complement strand
CTATGATTCTATGATTCTATGATTCTAAAAGGTTAGTAATATCTAATGCTGACAAGTCGCAGAAGATCACAAATACCGTTCTTAAAATTGAACAGCAGGCATACTATTACTAGATTTTTATTATTTTCACCTTCAGGCTTATCCATAGTAGTTGAATCTGGATTCTCTTCTTTAAAACAAAATAAAATTTTAATAAATAAATAAAGAATTCTGTCAGTCTTTGATAATTAGAAGCTGGCTAATTAAATTTGCTGTAACTCATTTTGCTGATTTCCCTCTGTTGAAATCTTGCCTTTAACTAATGGATGATAATGCTAATAACAGAGGACATTTTAATCATTGAGCACTGATGATTGATTGATGGTTTTCCTGTTTAATTGAATTATTACTTGAAAGCATATTGTCTTCAAAAGTACTGTGATTTGATCCAAGGATGGAAGGCACAATGCAGCGTAATATGAAAATCATGTTTATTTGTTGGAACTATCACTAGTTCATAACGGAGAAACCACTAACTTAATATCCCAATTGCAACTGGAAAACTGAGCATTTGAATCTTTTCTCCCTTCCTTACCTGGAATTTTATATGTGAAAAACCAGAAAACCAGAAGCACATGGGCACTGTCAATGTTTGCTAATAGAAATACTCCTAATCCACAGCCACGTAGTTAATTATGCATATCTGTAAATTCATTTTAGCAATGTTTAAAAAATATGTAAATATTATGTAAGAATTAAATTACTGCATTCTGGGTTCTTTATTAGCATTTCTATTAACTGGTGGTGATGGTTTTTAATAGGCTGTGTCCTAGTACATTCAAATCTTAACAATAATTCATTATTATTTGACCTAATTAAAGGGTTTACATAAAAACTGGTAAGTTTGTTAAAGAGAAAAGAAAAGGGGAATTAATGCAGAGTATTTAAGGATCTGCATTAAAGAACATAGGAAACAGAGAAAATACAGTAAAAAAAAGTCAAAAGGAATCTGGCATAGCTAAAAGAGCAAGGCAAAGTAGAAAAAAATTGGGGAAGTAATCCTTCACTGATTTTCCAGTGAAGGCAGATCCTGTATCTAAAAGGTAGCACTAAAAACAGATAATATTTAGCAGATACCAAATTCAATGTATATATAAACACATGCAAACATATTAATCTCATCTGAAAAGTCCAGTCAGTCCTTTGAGCTCCTGGAAGGTATTCAGACTCATTTCGGAGTTCTGATTTTATTCGTTTTCCAGTTTTCTCCGATGCTGATCAGCTCTCAAAGACTCCTCCTGGTATACTCAAAGATATCTTGCACCCCTGTCCTGGGTTCAGCTGTGACAGCTGTTCTTCTTTGTGGCAGCTGGTGCAGTGCTGTGTTTTGGCTTTAGTCTGAGAACAATGCTGACAACACACCGATGCTTCAGTTGCTGCTAAGTAATGCTTACCCTGATCAAGGACTTTTCAGTCTCTCATGTTCTGTCAGTGAGGAGGGACACAGGAAGCCAGGAGGAAGCACAGAGAGGACACCTCAAACTAGCCACAGGCCTATTCCATACCACAGCATGTCATGCCCAGTATATAAGGGGAGTCACCCAGAAAGCCCAGATCGCTGCTCAGGTCAGGCTGGGTATTGGTCAATGGGGGGTGAGCAATTGTGCTGTGCATCACACGTTTATTGTTTGGTTTTTTTCCCTTCCGTTTTTAGTTTTATATTCTCTCCCCTTGTTATTTCTCTAATCATTACTATTATTGGTGGTAGTAGTAATAGTTTTGTATTAGACTTCAGTTATTGGACTGTTCTTATCTCAGCCTGTGGGGTTTACATTCCTTCGATTCTCCTCCCCATCCCACTGGAAGTAGGGGAGGAAGAAGGGTGGAAGTGAGCAAGCAGCTGAATGGTTCTGAGTTACTGGCTGGATTTAAACCATGGCAACCACAAAAGGACAAATTACAATCATTTTTCTAAACTCATTTGATAAAAAGGATAATAGGCAGAATAAAAAAATTTATGTGTGTGCTGTTCTAAAACGCAGCTTTGCTGGCTCACAGAAGGTAGTATTTTAGTACAGAAATCTGCGGTCTTCAGAACTGTGATTTATAAGGCTCTTGGTACTGCTAAATATAAAGAAATTCAAGGTGTAAACCAGTTTAAGTCCAAACAGTGTTTGTGAGCTTTGACTGAGTTACAGTTTGGGGATTTTCTAAGCCAAGTAACAGTAAGTAATAGTACCTATATTTACACCAACGGGATTAATTTTTTAATAGACATTATTTCCTGGACTCAAAATCTGCATTAAAATTTTCACAGTCAAGAAAAAAATGCAACAAATACATTTAAAAAAACTTTCAGAGTTGAAAATCTGTGAGTGCTTTTCATATGCAGTACTCTTGCAATCAGCTATTGTGAAGTGTTTTGGTATATAAGGAACATATTAACGCAGGGAAAAGGTGGAAATCTGATTTAGGGACTGTAGAGAATGAGGGCATTATTGTTTTAAGGGACAGCAGGAGATTACTCTTCTTTTGCCCATCTATATTAACTGATAGTCCATTTCAGCAACCGCTGATACTTTAGATCCAGTCTATTAAATAGTAGCTCTGCACATACTGCTGGTTTTATCTGTCTATTTGAGCTAAATCTACACTAATCCCTACTGTAGAATTGGAAATGGAATTTGGAAGGGGCCAGGAGAATTCAGCCTATTGATTTACAGGCCATGGCTCACTGAAGTTGCTCTACTGCTAACCAAGACTGATGACTTTTCAAATGCACAAGGTAGGGCAGACATTATCTGTGTTCTTGTTCAGCACACTAGTCTGAGGTATCTAAAGATCTGGGGTTTTTTTTTCATATCTTAGAGTAAAAAGCTCATTTCTTAAAGGAGCTTTTTTGATTTTTTTGGTGTGCTCTACAAGAAACAACCTTTGTAACATTATTTAATTCCCTTCCTTTTTCCTATTTAGGTAGACTTTGGTGCAGTTTTAAAGAAAGAGAATAAATTCATTTAGTATTTGATATAGTGTCTTAGTGCAAAATATAAGCTAGGGACTTCTAAAATACACACTTAAAGATTTTTGCTATCCATTGAAAACATTTTGCAGAGATTTACTTGAATCAGACTCTTAGATCCAAATATTTCTGGGAAACTAGGACTCGGATCTGAAATCTATGCTTGTGCTCATCTGTCGAAGAATAAGAAAAGGAAACAGAAGACAAAACTGTTCTAAACACATAGATACTTAGGGGTTTGTGTACACATTTTGTTGTGCTAATGTGTTACAGTAAAATGCGCATGTGCGTTTGCAGACATACCTCAGGAAAAAGTTGTGATATATTGGCTTATGTAGTACCTTGTTAGTCTACCTTAATATAAAAATCTTTAAATGAGTTACTGTGAATAGAAATATTTGACACTTTAATGTTGCAGGAAAAACCTCTGCTAATACTTAGCTAAACATGCAAACAGAAATCCCAATGGAATCTCAAGGAACAACAATCTCAAATCTAAAATTAGTATTTTTCAAGAACAGTTACTCCTTTCTAAATTAGTGGTACTTTTTACTGCTGAGGGTAAGCTCAGATGTTGGGTCTACACATGAAAATGTTTTCTGCTTCTAATCAGTTTAGGGAATACCTTCTTTGAAACTGTACATATTTAGTAGAGTGGTGAACACGGGTCAAGAAATAAAGGGGTGAACCATGTAAATAATTTCAGGAATTTAAGTTTAAAGTGTTATCATTCAAGATTTGTCCAAAGCTGGAAGTAGTTGCCTGGTTGGATATGTATGTCTTCCTTCTCTGAATTGTTTGTGGCTTTATATAAGGTGGCACTATAACATCCATGCATCACTGTCATGTTAGCACATTTACATATTATGATAAAAATCTAGCTTGTGGATGTTCTAGGCCCTGAACAATATTTTTTTAATAGATTATTACTTTTATGAGTATTCTGTATGGGCAAGTTTGTTGAATGGGATCAACCAGCAAATTGAAACTCAAATCAAAGTTTCAAATACCCAAAATAGCACTAAGCTCTTCAGTTTCTCTCCTAATTTTGGGAAAGCAGTATAAATGAATTCTTCTCTACCATATTTCTGATTTTGCATATCAAAAAGCAGAATTAACTCCAATGGTTTCTGAGGCTGATGAAGGCTTAAACATCTGAAAAATTCAGCATTTTCACTAGTACAGAAAGCCCCCAAACTTTTGAATGGTGAGATAAAGAAAAAGCTCTGCAAGATCTGCCTGTTGCAAATGTGCAGTACTTAGTCTGTTTCTAGGGAAGGAGGTGTGAAAGGAACACTTCTTTGTTAAGATTGTTTTCAAGGCCAGGTTGAACAGGGCTTGGAGCAACCTGGTCTAGTGGAATGTGTCCCTGCCTATGGCAGGGAGTTGAAACTGGGTGAGCTTTAAGGTCCCTCCCAACCCAAACCATGCTATGACTGATTCTATAATCATTTCATTGTTTTCTTTTAAATTTGTTTTTTGGAACCCATACAGGTAAGGAAATCTGGAAAACATATTAGGCATGAATTAGTTCCAGTAACAGCCAGCTGCGTTGAGGCCATTAAAAGCCAGTCCTGGCACATCTATGACAATGGACATCCTGTTCGGCTGGAAATTAGTAAACTGGTGTGAAATTACAAGTAATTAGCTTCCACAATTTCACAAACCCTATGAAAATTATTTAAAAACATGTAACAGCTGTTGACTAATGAAAAGAAATAGTCTAGTTGTTGCAGAAAATTTTAAATGCAGCTAATAGAAATGTTAGCATTCTATGAAGGGTAGGTGCTACATGACAGCAGCAAGATCAGAAAAGACAGTGCTGAATAACAGTTGTCATAAAAACGTGGGTAGCAGATGTGTGAATCTAAACACGTAGCTGTCATATACTGCAGCCTGAGTTTCTCTAAAAAGAATGCACATACTGACCAGTGAAACTCAGCTGAGCACTCTTCCCTCCTGTTAGCGCTTTGGTAGGTGCACTGGGCTATTGGACATACATATGACTGTCCCCTACTTACTTTCCTCTTGAAAAAAGCAAATTATGTTATATTACTTGGCATTAATGAAATAGTCCTTCACTGAAAGTCTGCATAGGATACGAGTATTCCATATCTTTATAAAGACAGGTTGTTTACTATTCTTTTGTGCAAATTCCTAAGGAGTCTTGCATGGACAATATTAGCATCTTAGCTGATGGCATCCGTCTTCCCTACAGGGCTTTATCCGATAGTACTCCACCAAGCAGACCCCTGGAGAGGCTAAAGTCTGCTCTCCTGAAGTCCAGGATAGCGAGCTTTCTGCGCACCCTCCTTGTTGCCCTAAAGATCTTAAACTCCACCAGTTCGTAGTCACTGCAGCCAAGGCTGCCCTGGAGCCTCACATTGTTCACCAGTCCCACCTTGCTGGTGAGGACAGGGTCCGGCATTGCCCCTTTCCTCCCTGGCTCCTCTATCACTTGGAGAAGGAAGCTATCATCAGTGCATTCCAGGAACCTCCTGGATTGCTTGTGCTCTTCTGTGTTGTTCCTCCAACAAATATTGGGTGGTAGAAGTCCCCCATGACAATCAGGGCTTGTGAACACAAGGCCAACTGTATAGAGGACCTCATCCGCTTGGTCTTCCTGGTCAGGTGGCCTGTAACACACCCCCACTGTAATGTCGCCTGTCCTTGCACTCCCATTCTAACGTTTGTTCTTCTCCACAGATATTCTGGATATGGAAGCAGTGTCAGAGCTGGTGTTCTTGATGCCTGCTAGCTGTGCCTGTCACTAAGTCTATGTAAATCTTGTAGGGTTGAAGGGCAGGGTAACTGCATAACTGTAGGCTCTACCATTCAATGCATGTACAGCAGATTGAGTAGTGTTTGTATAAGGGAAAGGAGCTCTTTTTGTCTTCCCAAGTCAATTCCCTAAGGTCTGAGCTTCCAATTCTGTAAGACTTATTAACTGACATTTAGAAAATATGTTTGTATTTTTCCTGTGAGGCAGAATAAATAATAGAAAACATTCATTAAATATGTGAAGTACTTCCAGTGAAACAGAGAATTACAAAACTTTACTGAGTACTGAAATCCTTATTCAAAGGAAATACTATCTGTAGTCACTAACTAAGCTACATCTTGGAAGTTTGTAATTCATTAGCATGAGTCCAGATGTCCAGATAATCTGCCTTAAAGGATACTTTTTTCTTTTCTATTCTCATAATAGCAATATTAAATAAGTGCCTGTATGAAGTACCTACCTAAAAACATGTATGATGTGTATTGTCACTCTCGTTGTTACCTACCCATACAACATACAACTGTCAATATTATTTTAAAATAAATTTTATTGGTTTGGTTGTTTTCTTCTTCTCACCTGCTTGTGTCAACCATCTTTGACTGCAGAAGAGACATAATCTTTTTCATTGCTTGAAAATCTTTCTGTTGAAACATAGTCTTGTTTGACAAGGGCAGTTCCTGATTCAGTGTGCACCTATCTTTCATGAAACCAGTTGTACTTTCCCCTACGTAGTAATATAGGGCTGTTAAATAGCAATTTATTTTCTGAATGCCTGCTCTTTTAGTTGGCTTCATGCTCTGGCTTTGACATTTGCTGTTTTATTGGTCTTGTGCTGATGAATGAAAGGAAAAGGTCTCATCACAAGAGGGTTTATACGAAGCAGTTTATATGAACGGGGGGAGACAGGATTAGGTAGACCTTCCATTGACATAATTTTCATTTTTTCTGAAGGATTATGATGGAAAACTGCAGGTCATACTGCCCACTGTCCCATAGACTGGACCAAGTTCAGTTGCACTATTCAGGACAAATTTTAAAATTTCCAGTGATGGAAATTTCCTGGTTTGTCTTTATTAGTACTTAATGACACTGCATTTATGCCATTACTGTAAAAAACATCTGCCTTCTCCTCTTGTCTTCCCCTGCAGCCTGTGGTAGACAGCTCCTTTACCCCATGAATTTCCAAGTGTCCTTTTCCATTGTTTATTACATGTTAACACAGCTAATGATAATAAACTACATTTACTGTTGAAGAGCAGCTTCTGATTGTAGTTAGTTTAATTTTGTGCCAAAAGTACAAAGTATGCAAAGTGCTTCAGAATATGGTAGGACTTAGAAAGTAGGTTTAAAAGTAGCTGCAAAAGAGTGATCAGTGTGATCAGTGGTTTGCAGTGGTCATTTTATCTGCCCATTGTGATACTACAAATCCGTCCATTGTGACAACACATACAAATGCCACATTTCAAAGGGGAAAAAAAGTATGTGTTACTATTTACTGTTGATAAATTGAGATTTTTTTAAATTAACTGAACTCTGCAGAATTTTGTCTGTTACACTATTTAATGTTTGAGTGAACATTTTTAACTGCAATGAAAACTGTTATCCTGAAATCAGAAAGAGTACAATTAAAAGCACTGAAAACAAATCCAATTTCTGTGTTGGTTTGTGTGGTAGACATATCCCTCAGAAGAGCTTTAACATAGTGCTCACAGATAAAGTATAAAATGTCACTGAGATTTTAATGAAAATTAATACTTTTCTTCATATATGGAACAAAACACAAAGTGTTAATACAACACACTGAATCGTTCAGTTGCCAGAAGTTTGGAGGTGTAGGAATGAGGCCTGAGGATGTGTGATATGTGGTGAAGGGATTAAGAAGGTGTGGTTACAACACCCAGATGGGGGTGATGGGCTGCAGATGGGGGCTATTAGGCTGTCAGATAGAGGCATAATGGCCTTAATGCTGCCCCAGCTGGGTGGAAGATGGAGTGATGGGAATCTGTCATGGTTCTCTTCTGCTCTGCCCTTGTAAAAGACCCCCAGCCCTTGAGCAGCCTGACCAAAGGTAATTGGTAACTCTCCTCATCCCTCATTTACACATACTAAATACACCAACCTGAGAAAGTGACTGCCCTCATACCATCTGTGACAGCAGCAACAGGTAATTTGACTGCAATTTCATCTCCACTTCTTTCTAAATTATAGATTTGGCCTTTGAACTCTTCTGTGGTAGAGGATGAGAATATGACTGTACTTTGCAGACAAGTTGATAGGGTTGCTCCTCTCCCTCTCCTGTCCCCAAAGCAGGGACACTCTTGTAAGATTTGTGCCTCTGACTATGTTTGGTGGTACAGAACTAAGTCTGATGAACTACCCATAGTTTTTTCCATATGAGCTCCATTAATTTTGGATTTTAGTAATAATGCAGTAAATGAATTTGTTAACAGCCATTTAAAATCTGTGTTCGTGTTGCTTCATTAAGCTGGACTGTTTGTGAATCTGTAACAGTGGAAGTTCTTGTTGAATGTGAGACAGTTGTACAGTGTCAAATCCGTGATAATCAGAAATCAAACTGAGCTGTCCCCAGCCACTCTGACCTCTGAGAACTGTCTGGAATGTGATGAGGGGGTATTTTCTACCAAATTTCTATACTCTTAATGCAGCAACATCCTACCTTCTGCTTAATATGTGTGTGACTACATATTTTTATTTTTCTGGTTTTCAGCATCTGTTTCTTGTGTATTGTTTGCTCTTAAGGCTGGCTGTTTTGTAGAAGCACAGTGTAGAGCTATAGAGCTACTCAAATGAGAGACACTGGTATTGATCAAGACTCTGTCTGTTACCAAAAGTATCTCCAAGTTCTGTGCTTCTGTTGACAATCTTCCAGGCTCTCAGAATAAAACCCTGTAGCATGTAGCTGTAGTTCCCAGCTCTGAATTTAATTGAAACTGTTAACAATCTGTCTCCTCAGCAGACCTGCATAAAATAAGGTCTTATAAACCTCAAGGTTTTAAATAAGTTATTGTCTTGAGCTGGAAACTGTATCTGTGTAAAGGGTTTATGAGAATCTCCGTTTAACTTATTGACAGCAACAATTGCTTTTACTGTCGGGAGTCTCATTCCCCAAACAGCAAATACCTACCTTTATCTCTTTTGCCTGTAATAATACTTATTTGTCTAAGACATCTAATAGTGTTTTAAATGCAAATGTTTCCAAATTTAAAGAGTTGAACAGATATTCCTTAACATGGAATTGTGAAGGAAAAATATGGATACAAAATTTAGTCTTCTGGACATGGAAGTTGAAATTGCATTGTAATAACATGTTTCAGAGCCTGAAATGACGTGGTGTAATCACCATTATCAGACCTCCCTCCTACTTCCTTGTACTACTTTTATCAATTTAATGTCAAATATATGGACAAAGTATTGTTGAATGTATATGAGTAGATTAAGGTAACACAAGCCAAAGTCAATCAGAAAAGAATTAAACATTTGTTTCCACAACCAGCATGTTCCAGGACCCATTCCTCCTCTACCACTAAAGCCAGACATGTTGCATCCATATAAACATCAGTAGCACTAGCATAAACAGGCACTATTTGTCCAACTGATCAGGGTTGGAGTTCACTAGAGAAAACACACATCTCGCTCTACTTTCACATTCACACTCACATTCATCTACATATCCCTTGAACATTAGCACAGCTTGTAAGTCCTTAACACTTATTTTACAGAAAGCAAAGAACATTTTACTATTAGTAAGACATCACTCAAGGCCAAAACCAGTGTACACAGTTATAAATATCATTATTTGAAATGGTTTCTCTTTTCCTTATCTTTTAGCACTGTTTATATTTGCAGAATGTCTATTTCAGCTGATGAAGTTGAAGTCCTAGAGTCCAAGTTACATGATCTCTATCAGTTTGTTAAAAGTTTCGTGATTAAATTAGTAGTGTTCAGTTCAGTCTTTAAATTCCCTAATATTTTAAATCTTGGACACTTATGGACAGCAGCAGGTACTTGATCTTGACAGTCTCAGTGCAAACAGCAAGGTGTCTGCAGATTATCTATGAGGGTCCTTGACTTAGAAATTAACTTCCTTATCAATTAATTGGTCTGGGATTCAGTTTTTTTGAAATCTAGGTATGTTGTAAAACCTATCTATTTTGGCTTCCATTTTTCTATTAAGGAAACTGAGGAAATGATCAGGTGAATTCAATATATTTATTTTAGGAAGTTATATTCTCAGAAGTATGAACAGATCGTAACAGCTTTCTTCTGAAAACTGAAAAAAAAACCCCTTGTAAATGGATTTTAACTAATGCTAACAATATCATGTAAATATTTATTCCAAAATTAATGTTCCTAGGTATGGCTATATTTTTTCTTTGCATTATCTTGCAGTAAATCTCACAAAGGAGTTTATATGTAGGCACACTTGCTGAAAAAAGCTTATTCAATCTATTACTATAGAACAACCACTTTATAGACAATATTTTTTACAAGAAAATAGATTATGAAATGCCTGTGCTGTCCAATGCACTCGGACAGCAGAACCATAAGATATACAGGCTTAGTGTAGTTAAATGTTTGTTTATAGCAATAAAGTGTGTGTATTGTTGGATAATTATAATATCTTAATTCACTTCAGTTTTTATGTCTTTATTTTCTTTAAGTTTCGTGCCCCAGTAGCATTAGATCTATTATTTGTAAATGTATTTATACTTATATATGAAATATAAACATAAAATAATATTTGATAGTTAACATTTTTCATAAATAAGTTAGTTTTTGCAAGAATAATATAGTAGGCCTAATTTTTGTTTACAGCCTCAAATAAGCCTGTCACTGACCCCAAGGCAGAGATGAGCTTAAGCATTATAGTAGTACTTCTGTACCAATTAATGTCAGAACAAGTAGCTTTGAGTACTTCAAATGATACACAGGAAAAGTAAACAGTTTCAGGTGAAGGAACAGAATGAATAACATCTTTCCTCTTCACCTGCAATAACCAGGATAATGTATTTTGGCTCTCCAGCTCACCTTGACTGGTAAGAGACAACTGTCACTAGCTTTGGAAGAACTTGAGCATAAATATTTCTTTACAGAAATGCTCAAGGGTTCTGAATCTAGGACTCCAGAATATTTTCATTACCTTATAGACTTCTCATACAACGGTTTTGTTGTGGGTTTTTTTGTTTTGTTTTGCTTTGGTTTTGTTTGTTGGTATGGTTTGGTTTGGGGTTTTTCGTTTTTTGAGGGTTTTTTAAGGGAGAAGATTAAGATTTGCTGTAGCGTTTGACTGCAGAACTTCTCTCATTGTGTTGTGTTACTCAGGAGTCTTTGATCGAGCTCCTGTGACTTATGCTGGAGTCTGCCTGTTCAGCGAAATGCACTAGACATGCTGCATTACCATGCTAACATGCTATGTTCTATCCCTTTAAACTGTGCATGTGCTGTTCAGCATCAACACAGCTCCAGGTACATGGATACGAGAAGTTCCATTTACAGCCAGATTACAGAACAAACCCTGATGTATTAGTTTTCCAATTAGCTTTAATATCAACTTGCAAGCTAATTTTTATCGTTCCTACTCACAAATTGGTGAGCATGGTTTGCATAAGGATCACGCAGAAATAATCAATCATGATGTGCAGTACTATCCCTTGGAAACCCACTGGATCCTAGCTTGCCCGTCGGTATGTGAGGCAATACATATACTGCACATAAGCGGTTATACAGATGACCAGGAGATTCAGTTATCGTAGAATCCCAGACTGGTTTGGGTTGGAAGGGACCTTAAAGTTCATCCAGTTCCAACCCCCTGCCACAGGCAGGGACACCTTCCATTAGACCAGGTTGCTCCAAGCCCTGTCCAACCTGACCTTCTTCCATTCAATAGCTCTGCCTAAGCAGTGTTGCAACATTGATGCTTTTGGTAGCCGTACTGCAGTTGGGTCTTCCTCCTTGTCCTTTCACCCTCAGCCCCTTCTTGTTCATCCAGATTCTTTTCTATTGTAGGGAATGTTATTGATTCTGTCAGCAGTTATGCAATCTGTAATATTGATTTGAGTATTTCTATGTTGAATATGTTACTTCTATTTCATTGAACTTTCATTGAACTGTTTCATTTCAGCTTAGCAACTCCAAGTCATCAGAATAGTTTAAAGTCTGTCATCATGCTCTTTAATTTTTTTGTTTGGTTGGTTTTTCCTAAAAGATGACCTGTGGAGAACCTGGAACATCAATCTCATTGATATTTTCAGCTGACACCTCTCAAGACAGTAAGTTAAAATCAAATGCCCATCTAAAGAAACATCACCCAAAAGGCAACATAAAACTTAGTGTTTATTATGTGGGGGTTTTAGGACTTTTCAGGGAAAACACCAACACACTAAGCACAGAATGTTATTTCATTATCTTACGAGAATAATCTCTGGTTTTAAGTGGGGAAAAATACTGCCTTTTCACTTTATGTAGAGATCTCAAGTTAAATAAGCCCCTACTTATAAGGAAAAAAAATATACAAAATAGCCAGCAAACACATATTGATGCTTAATCATCACCAAGTGTTTATTTGCTCCTGTTTTTCCTTTTTTCTTCTGAAATATAACTTCCAAAACAACGGTCTTCTCCACACCTATGATGGAATGTGATGCAGAGTGTTAGAAGTAGTGTTATGTCAGTTCTATTACAGCTTTTGTATCATCTGCAGAATCTTCTCTAGTGTTTTTGGTTTCTCTTATGAATGCGTTCACTTTGTAAGACCAAGCACATCACTCCTTTTAAACTTTCCTGCCGCAGGATTGCATTATGCACTTTCCTCAGGTTTGTGATGTTTATGACACATACCATTTATCCTATTATACTTCATGCTGTAGGCTGAAAATCTATTTCTTATCTTTTACTCCATATGTGTTTTCTTAAAATCATGATATCTACTGTTGTGCACCCCTTTGCAACTACATTTAAAGCATTTCTGACTGGGAGTTTATTCATCTGCTGCTGCAGGGTTGTCCATGGCTCTTATGAAGAATTTATCTGAGGTAATGGACCTGTTGCGATCTATTGGTGCTTGAAAAATTTGCTAGCAGTCAGCAAAAGAGTACTGCATGGTTTATTGCTTTGCATAACACAACAAATAGTTGTAACTTTCTTTCTGTGAATCTTTTGAGTTTAGAGCTCCCCATGCTTTGAAAGGTTGTGGTGGAGGAGTTCAAAGCAGCATTGCCTTCTGGGGTGTCAGAGAAGGAGGAAAATTCCTGTTTGTTTTTGGCAGTATGGAATTGTGCTGTCTTCCAAAAAATTTTAACCACTCTGAATTTTATCAGAGACTGTCTCAGTTTTCTCATGGAATGCAGCAAAAAGAGTACTGTGTAAAAGAAACAGGCACATCATTCAAGAGGAAGATGTACAGCCATTGCAGTCATATCTGTTGTTCATAAAACACGTATTGCACAGTCTGGAGATGCTTTGATTTTGTTGGTTTTGTTTGTTTGTTAACATCCGCTTTAGCTCTTCCTTGATATTCTCCTAAAGAAAATTCCTGTAGAAAATTAATATGTTCGTTCCACTGTGAGGTAATAAGTTTGCTTTGTATTACTGTAATGTTTTGTTAGCTGAAACATCAACAAATATTATGGAAACATATTGTAATTAGGCCCCATTTATTTAATAGCCTTGATGGAAAATAAGGAAGTCTTTGGATAAATTGTCAAAAGAAATGATCTGGCTGATATTTAAAGGATATGGGCCAGCTAGTATCACCCTTAAATGCCATCTGATCAGGAAAACAAGCCAAAATATGGTCTGTCAGGCTCCTGGAATTCAGGTTACAGTCTCTGGTCTGGGGAAACACAAGAGACTTCATTGCTCTCCACCTATTTAGAAAGCAATTCTGAAATTATGACTGTTGTACTACTTTCACTGTAACCTCTTCATTTCTGAAGGTGTTTTATTCTGTAAAGGCATATTGTACCTCTGCACTACAGTGCACAAGCAGACCATGTTGTCGGGGCGGGGGGGGGGGGGGGGGGGGGGGGGAAGGCAAGTATGTTGTTATATGAAGAGAAATTTTCTCAAGTTCAGAGGACAGTGACAGAGAGCACATCATTACCAGCTGTCCCTAATAAATATTTTACACCCATAGTGGTACTACATTAATATTGATGATATATTGATATTTCCCACATTTGCTGCATAAATTGATGAACTACTGGTGCAAGCAGCCAGGAGGAGTGGGATGATTTGTCACTCTTGTAGCATCTCCAATTTTCTGTCTTCCCAAGGCTATGCATTATCAAGAATAACAAATGGAATTCATATGGCTCCCTCATTAACATGCATTAGCTGTATCAGAGAGTGTCTCATGGTTGATTAGGGTCAGTTCAGGAGAACCTCCATATCTCCAGACAATCTTTCTCTTCCTTAAAGAAAGCTAACAAAGATTTAGGACATTTCTAAGCAAAAAGCCTTTCAGGTTGCTTTTGGCCTTTTTCAAAGATTGTTTCAAGCCAGGTTCAACCAAATCACTTGCCCATGAATATCACCGTAATGGCCACATTTGTCAAATGGGTCCATTTTTTGAAATTGCTACAGCTGAATCCAGGACAAACTCATATGATCTGTTTTCTAATTCTGTTGTTTAGAAATGCACTAGATTGTCCATTGCGTTTGGTCATAATGGGTTTTCTGGAGGTTGTACCCTCTATTCTTTTGGTTTATAGTATCCACAGGACTCACTATTTCTGTTTGGTGGGTTTTCTTATTTATAGTAGATTCTATATAATGTAGTCCAATTTACTGTACCAGGTGCTGCACAGAAATACTACAAGGGCTCAGCTCAGTTTGTAAGCTAAGCTAGGGAAAAGTTGAAGGAAGACAATGCTCCATATTTACCAAACACATATACAGCTCACTGTCACCTCAGGACAGACGGCAGTTTTACTTGTTGCAATTTTAATCGCTTAGGAGAAAAGATTTGAATGAAATATTAAGGCTTTTTACCCCAGAATGATCAATGGTTTGAAATGTCTCATGTTTTGTTTTGGGGGCTGAGTTTGTGGTGGTGGTGTTTCATTAAGGAGTCTTGTTTTTTCACTCACTAACCAACTTTCCAATATTTAGCTATAAAATAACAAATATTTAGCCTCTCTTGGGCAAGAGTTTGAAGAGTGAATGCTATTACTAATAGTGAAGTTACTTGTGAAGAAGGAAGCACAGATATGTAATCAAGCCAAGCAATCCATCATAGTTTTAGTATTGGCTTGGTTTGAATGTTTTTATAGACAGCTTATGGCTAACAAAAATTTTTAATCATAGATTTTACCATATAATTTGATGCCTATATACATTATATCTGTTTTCTCTATTCTAGAGTCTTCTCTTATTCCACTAAACATTTTCAGAGATCATTAGCACATTGCCATAGACATAATTACACTTTCAGTTGGCACAGCATTTTCCTGTTGATTGCAGGGTGGTAAACAGCTCCCTTTGGTGCTTTTCCCTCTCATCTGGAGCACAGAACCCAACTGCTGTGACCACTTATGTGACAAATTTGGCATATGCGAGATCCCAGATGGAAAGCTCTTAAATCTGTGTTTCCAGTGTAGCATCTGGGCATATGATTGACTTCCTGGATGACTCCTTACAAGGACTCCTGGGCTGCTTCTACACATTTTCCGCTTCTAGCAGCTGCAGTGAGAGCTGTGAAGCTGGGTTATACTGGACTGTTGGCAGAGTGTCCTGGGTTCAGCTACAGCAGTCATTTTTTCTCCTTCTTAGTAGCTGGTGCAGTGCTGTGGTTTTGACTTTCAGTCTGGGAACAACGCTGATAACACTGATGTTTTTAGTTGTTGTTAAGTAATGTTTACTCCAACCAAGGACTTTCTCAGTCTCATGCTCTGCCAGGGAGGAGGGGAAGCCAGGAGGAAGCAGAGACAGGACACCTGACCTAAACTGGCCAAAGGGCTATTCCATACCACAACATGTCATGCCCAGTATAGAAACTGTGGGGAGTCATCCGGAAGACCCAGAGCACTGCTCAGGTTGGGCTGGGTATCAGTTGGTGGGTGGAGTTCAATTGTATCCTCTCCCCTTGTTATTTCTCTTATCATTATTATAATCGTTGGTGGCAGTAGTGGGTTTGTATTATACCTTAGTTACTGGACTGTTCTTATCTCTACCCGTGGGAGTTACATTCTTTTGATTCTCCTCCCCATCCCTCTGGGAGCGGGGGAAGGAAGGAAGAGGTGGGGAGTGAGTGAGCAGCTGCATGGTTCTGAGTTACTGGCTGGGCTTAAACCTCGACACAGAGCCTCCTAATTTTCATCATTGGTAGAAGTTGTAACTTAGAACAAAATAGCTTATTAAACAAAATACTAATGTTCTATTACCTAAAAGTATCATACTGACCAGAGAATTATTCTGTTTCAATCCACAACTATTTTGCTCCACTTTTTGGCAGAGAATGTTTACTGAGGAGGTCACATCTCACATTCTATGACAGTTCACTGGATTAATAATTTTAAAATGCATTGATTCAGAATAAAACATACTAAGTGCAGGGAATTATATTATTTCTAATTTTCCTTTTATTGCAAAAGTTGTTCAATTGCACATTATAGCTTACTTTGTATTGAAAGTGCATTTGTGTTCCTGTCAGCTGGCAAAACAAATACTGAAGTTATTTGTATTTTAAATAAATTAGGGTACAATACTAATATAAGCAAAGGAATTTCATATGAATATTCACTGATCACTATATCCTGTGTTATTTTACTTGTGACAAAGTTGCATTCTTTGAAAATACAGCGTATGTCTAGAAAGCAGTATCTTTCAAATTCTTTAGAAAATCTCTGCGTAGAGAAAGAATTAATATTTTTGTATTAGGAATTTGAGTACAAATATTACATAAATTAGATATGTATTTCATATCTACAGGAATAACAATACCTAAGAATCCTTACTGAAACAGTCCTTAAGTTCAAGAAGCATGAATGGTACTTTTAAAGTGCTGTGAAATACCTGATTCAGCCAGGCTGAATAAAGTTTTTATGCACTTTATGTAGTAGCTTTTGTTGCTAAATGAAAAAAAAAAAAACCAACCAAAAAGACAATCCAAAACAAAACCCCACAAACATCAGTAGCTGTATGAGAGTGATTCTTTCATATTATGCCTTTATTTGAACTTTGAAACTCCCAGGAATTTATTTTTACACTTCAGGAGTGTAAAATGATATTTCTGCATACTGTAATGGCATTCAGAGGATGACC
Source organism: Nestor notabilis (assembly GCF_000696875.1). Lineage (NCBI taxonomy): Eukaryota > Metazoa > Chordata > Aves > Psittaciformes > Psittacidae > Nestor > Nestor notabilis. The sequence continues at coordinate 85,634 of NW_009927840.1, read as the reverse complement.
ATTAATAAACATAACAAGTGACTGTAAACAGCATTAAGAACAGTGATAGAAGTCCTGGTTCCTAATACTGTTCAATGAAAGTAAGTCAGTAAGGGGTAAAATCATGTAACATATGTGTTCTTGGTGACTTGATTGTTACGAATATGGGTGAATTGCAGGATGAACTGTGGATTCAGGACATATATCTTCAGAGGTGTGTACAATGTGAAGATTCAGTAAGTGTTGAAATTAAAATGCACTTACATCCTTCTTGGGAACATGTCACAGCAGAATTGTGGAAGTTACAGATTTGTCACATTAGTTCAAGTAAGCTTCAGACTTTAGTTTTTTGTGTTCTATTTCATGATGCCTCCTACAGAAATGAGGACCTCTCAATCTTTTCTTTTGTTATGCAGTGACCTTAAATTTCAACCACTAACTTATGATGATACTAACTGTGCTTTTTCTAGCTGCTGATTTGCTGGTTTGCCTTTACACAGTAGTCAGGATGACTGGGATGCAGAAAAACATCTTTCCTTCCTGAATTGCCCATAATATATATAGATTATTTCATCTTATACTGTGCTTAGCTTTGCATAATTCATGGTTCCTATCTTTACTTCAAAAGTATTTCTCCACGTCCTTAAGATTTTTTTTTTCTTCTGGATTTTTTTTTAAGCAGTGTGACAAAAAAAAAACAAAACCAGGCATGAAATTACAGTGAGTCTTGTAGCTGAGATTTCTGGAAAATGAGGTATATGTATAGAGAGAAAACTTGACAACTTGTGAAAATTTACCCATAAATATAGCCTTTCCATGATCTATCATGTACAGGTTTTAAAAACCCACCACCATTTCTCCCACTTTTGCCCTCCTGGTGGTGTTACAGCTGAGAAATTTGAAAAAACACGATACACAATTTTTTAAAAATAAGTAATTTGTTGGCATGAGGTTTCCTTTGTTTTAAAACTACAGGGAGATGAAAGCCTTGACATTTTTATTCATTTGCTATATGGCTTAGGTGGATATTTTGTAAAAAAAAATGAATCAATCGTAGTCATGCTAGCGTGCAGTGTATGCCATGCTCATAAGATAATGGAGAAAATACTGTCTATGAATAAAAGTTTATTCATTATTTGATATTTCAAACAAATGAAGTATTTATGACAGAATCTGGGGTCTCATACAGTGATACAAATAATTTTTCCAGAACTGTGCTGATATCAGCATTTAGTGTCTGGCTCTTCTACTGATCAGGCTCTGTTTTATTATCTTTGGATATTTAATACCATTTGGTCATTCAGTAGTCTCTAAATACTGGCAGTTATCTATCTCTAGTATTGTATTAAAAGCTATTGTGCTGCTGAAAGTTTGACTTTGCAAGTAAGGTATAAAACTGAAGTCTTTACCACTCTGCTAAAGTCTTATCAATCTGATAAAGATCTCATGACACTGTTTTGCAAGAAAGATATGTTACCATCAGTTTCTTGTATAAACTCTAGTTAGTTTAATTACATTCTATCTTCCTAAATTTTTTCTGTTGTGTCATTTTGATATGACATATTTCATTGTTGTATAAGACTGCTTTATGCTGTTAAACATCTGCTGTATTCCACCCCAGTGGTGTTTGATTCATGGGTAAATGAAGTGATTGCTGTGTGCCTGGTATATAGAGCACTTTGGTATCCTTTGGGATAAATATAAATGCAAAGCATTGTAACAAATCTGTAGTCACCAAGGACTTCGTGGTTGTCGCTATGTTGCAAGTTATAGCAACTGGGAACTTCAGCAGTGGTGGAACAGTAGAATCCCTTTTTAAAGGCATCTGAATCTAAGCTAAAAGAATTTGTAGGAATAGGAATTGGGACACATAGTTGAACAGCTGCTATACCAGCTCTTAGAAGACATTGCTAGATTTCCTGACAATCCTAATTCCTACTATTCACACAAAATTACTTCGGATGTCTCCTGAGAGAAGGAAGCATCCTGGAGAGCATGGAACAAAAAATAGCTGTCTAAATCCTTCTTTTTATGCATACCTGTAATTTCCATGAGCAAACTGGATCAGAGGTGGTATACCCCTAAGTATTTAATTTGGAAACTTCATATTTTTTATAACTGCCCCAGTAACAGCAATACAAAAACTGATTCAGTAGTGTTATAGCTATCTTGGTAATAAAAAGCAAAGATATTACAAGATGGTTCTTTGCCTTTTATTTTTGCAAGTATTCTTCTCCATGTGTTTTAGAGAAGAATTTCTTCAAAACTCTGCATTCTAACACTTGCAGTATTTATTGTCCCTCGGAAAAGAGAAAAATACCAAGAAAACTGTCCTCAGAGAGCTTGACAGAAAATTTCCTTCAACATTAGCCAATGCTTGTGTTTGTGTATTTCCTTTCCCACAGATGTCCATGAGCCAAGGTAAAATTCACGCTTTTCCAAGAGAAAATCTGTGGGCTTATAACTGTGGGGTTTGCTTTTCGGTTTGGGTTGGGGTTTTATTGTTTTATTGGGGTTTTTTCCAGATAGTGAAGCGTGTATCACACAACACTCTAAACCCACTTTTTCTTGATGCATAATTTGACGAATTAGCCTAGTGTCAAAATATTTTTGAAAGCACACAGACTTATTTATGTTGTGTGTTTTGAGGAGAATGTGACACTTCATACTCCATTGGAATCCAAGTTACACTGGCATGCAGAAAAATATCTCTTACATAACAAGTTACCTGTAAAATGAGAAATAATTTAGTATACCTTAGATATGCAGGAATGGCATCAACATAACTGGTTGATGAGCAAGAAACAAAACTACTTATATATGAAAAAAAATACAGCGAGATACATACATATGCCTACTACTTATCAGGGAGTATAGTTCATAAAGTTCTGTTGCTGTCCACTGAAATTTTGAGCTGTTTTTCTATTGATATGTTTCAATTTTAAATGAGAATTTCAGCTGCTTGAGTAAATACTCTGTCTTTCTTAAAACAAATAATACATTAATTTCAATGTGCCTGCAGACCGTAGCCTACAGTTTAGTACTCATAAATTTACATATACATGCAGTATAGTATTGACTATATAAAATAATGGGTCAGATAGGATGCAAAGAGAAATTAATGACAGCTTATGCAAGTACTGGAATGCCAGTGATACCAGGCCTCCCTATTAATATTAGGATGTGAATATGGGTATTAAAATGTGTATTTAAGTAGCTCAGAAGTTGCCATACACAAAGCTTAAGATAATAAATGCCATAGAAACTAATGGTATATAAAAGGGACTTGCAAGAAGGGAGGAAGAAGCAGTATAATGTGTTAATTTGTTCCCAAATTCTAATGCATGGCATATTTATTATAACAGCCATGGGGTTGTTTTGTTTTGTTTTGTTTTTGTCTAGTACAATAAAATGGTGCATTTAAATGCATACTAGGACATAATAGGCTACAAATGTATAATACATCAAGGAGAATCTAGACTCAGTAAGCTGCTCAAAACATAATAGTTGTGATTTAAGGGTTAGTTTGTTCGGGTTTTTTTGTTCTCTTTAGCACTCAGGGTGCGGGGAAGAAACTCCAGGAAATTGATAAAGACAGGACTTTTTATAACCTGTCCTTTTTCCTCTTCACTAAATATACTGACAGACACCACAATACGTTGATCCTTATGTTACTGATCTTCAGTCAGCAAAAAAAGGTGGTAATTTATTGATGGTTGAATCAAAAGGACTTTTGGTTTGAAAGTTATGCTGGATTTGAAGCAGTTTACTTAAACCATTTGGATCTCATAAGTCTCTCTAATTAAAACTGAGGGTGAACTTTTTATTTTCTTCTGAGAATTCCAGTCCTTTCCTACTGAAGGTATGACAGGAACAGTCACTATCATTGTCTCCACATGTTTTGGTGGTTCTTACTGAAGTTGGTCATGGCTAATGCTATAGCAATAGTAACATCTACAGTGAGTGAATTTTATAACCTGGAGAATAGGACAAGAAATAAAGCTTTTATATTTGAAAAATTATTCTGCACACATATATATGGATTGTAGGAACTTAGCAGTTTTTCTGCATTAATTAAATCTCCAAGAAATCTTCGTCATTCTTTTTTCCTGCTTCCACCTAATCATACCTCTCTACACATAGAGATGACCCTCTGTATATACATTTTCTATTTTACATGAAAGAGAGAATTAAATTTACTGGTGTTGTTTTTTCTGTATCTTTCTACAATAAGGCAGAAAGCAATTTGGGGCCACTGACATGCTGGTAATGATGGGAAGAAACCACGGGCTCCCCAGAGAAAGGGTAATGGAGTTGCAAACAGAGTCATCTTAAGAGGATTGTGTGGCTCCCCTGGGAAAAACTGCATGTTTAACATTTTATGATTCCAGAATTTGTTATATAAACTACCTTGTCCAGCAACCTTGTTGGGTGCAATTCTAGCCAATAGACTTCAAGGAGCATTCATGGACTTTGTCTATGAAATGGGCCTCATACTTACGGCTTGATATTCTATTTAGCAGTATGTTATATTTAAAATTTAGTTTTAAGGTTTAATTCAGGTTTAAGTGGGATAACCCTTGTGATTACTATCTAAAGTGACAAATTTCACTTAAATAATCCCAGTTCCATCCCGAGCAAATTTAGTTGTATGCTTCCCTGTTTGCTACTTAGAAAGCCTTTGAAAGCAGTTTCCTGCTTATGGACTGTTTCAGTAACTTTTCTTAGGTACTATTATTCTTGTAGATATGAAATACATATCTAATTTATGTAATATTTGTGCCTAAATTCCTAATACAAAAATGGTGGGATGATAAATTTCCAGCCAACTTTAAACTTGTTTGTGATTTGCTGCTCCAGCTGGATGCACAGGAGTCTATGGGGCCCAATGTGATTCAAAGATTACTGAAAGAGCTGAAAATTTTATCACAGGAATTCTCTATTATTTTTCTACAGCCTTGATCGGCTGGAAAGTTCCCAGTTGACTGGAAGCTGGCTAATGTTGTCCCAGTTGTCAAGAAGGGTAAGAAGGAAGTCCCTGGTAATTACAGACCTGTCAGTCTCACTTCAGTGCCTGGTAAAATTGTGGAGAAAGTCATGCTGGGAGTTACTGAAAAGCACTTGAGAGACAGTGTAGTCATTGATCACAGCCAGCACAGTTTCATGAGGTGAAAGTCCTGCTTAACTAACTTAATTTCCTTTTATGACAAGGTCACCCATTTAGGGAAGCCAGTAGATGTAGGTTTTGTTGGGTTTTAGCAAAGCTTTTAATACTGCCTTTCACAGTACCCTTCTGGAAAAAATGTCCACCACACAGCTAGACAAGCCCATGATGCAATGGGTGAACAATTAGCAGATGGTTCAAGCTCAAAAAGTTACAGTAAATGAGGTTGCATCAGGTTGGTGGTCAGTCACCAGTGGGGCTCCGCAGGGCTCAGTTTTAGGGCCTGTGCTCTTTAATGGTTTTATATATGTATATTTGACTCCTGCATTCAGATCATTAAGTTTGCCAATGAAACTAAACTAGGAGGAGCTGTGGGCCTCCTCAAGGGTAGAGAGGCCTTACAGTGAGAGCTGGATATGAAATACACAGTGGCTTACAAAGGGAGAAAAAACTAATTAAAAAGCAAGTTTATCTATAAGCCAAAATTTGAAATGGTAAGATAAATATATTTGTCCATTACTGATCATAACAAATACAGCATATTCTGCAGAATATATTAATTTTGTTTAATTCTTAATTGAAAAGTTATTGTAATGTTTCAGTTGGAAGAGGTTGCTTTCTTTGTGAAGTGAAAGTGCTTTGCTGCATTACAGAATCAATTGTGCTAGAAAAGACCTTCAAGATCGTCAAGTCCAACTGTAAGCCATCTTGCAGAGTTCTTTGAAGTTAGAGACAAATTCTGCCTTCCATCAACCCTCCACATTCTATAGATATTGCAATTAAAAATTTTAAATTCTTAACAGTGGAAATCTGTAAATAGCTTTTACGTAAAAGTTTACCCAAGAAAGCTGTTTCCAGATAGTCACTGCCTTGGTATACTAACAGTGACTCTATTTCTGTAAATACCAAACTCCTAATGCAATATATAACGTGAATGATAATTTAGAGGCATTTTAGTTGCATCAGTACTTTTGTGCATATGCTACATTTACAGATAAGATTCCTGCTCAATACTTTCCTTCAAAAAAAACCCCAAACAACCCAGGTTCCTTTGTTTTCTCACACGATGCATTTGCTCTAAAGTTCCTAAACATGGCAAGAAGTCAGAGAATGCTTATCCTTTCAGTATTAAAACTAATAGGTCTTAATATCATGGCTATAAAATTAAATCACAGTTGATAATAAAATGTGCATAATTCATTAGTAAAGCAAAAGCATGTCTTTGCAAAGGTCAGTGTTCATAAAAGTTATTTGTGTGTGAATTAATGGAATATTGGCTCAACAAATGCTTTGTGATACAGTGCTCTGACTTCAGGTTATAGTACTCTGTCAAAGGCATTTTTTCAAAGTTATGCTGTATCTGGTAGCTGATATTCAATAAATGTATCTTAGATACAACTAATTAATTTTTTTTAGTAAGCTGAGAGATAAGACTATTGAGATTTTAACCACAAATGCAATTAAAATTATTCAGAAGGTAGAAATATATTTTAATAAATGTTCTCCAAACAATTTTTAAAATCTTGCTCTTCTGTTGAAGTGAATTTAGATCAGCATCTCTAGTGTTTGAAAAATAAACCAGGTGTCTGTTAATATTAAAAGGCTGGGAAAATGTGATTTCGGTATCCTCCAAAACCTGAAAAACTAGCAAGCCAAGAAATAACTCATATTTTCTTTCCAAAACTATTGAAAACATAATGAAATCTTTTTGTTATTTTGACAAATTTGCCAAATCCAGCCTTGACTTCTAAAAAACCCTAGAATATTTAGCTCCTACCTCAGTTTCCCATGACACTTCCCCCTCTTCATTATTTTTCTTAATATATTGCTCCAAGAAATTATCCCACTGCTCTAGAATCATGCTAGTGTTCCTCCCATAATCTGACTATCTGTGTACCCTGGATTTTCCCTATGTGTGTTCATTTCCACTTTCCATAATTTTTCTCTATCTGTCACTGATCCGTTAGGGGGAAAGTCACTGATCTGTTCTTTGCAATTCCTGTGAAGAGATGATGCAGTATTACTGTTATGAGGGTAATAATCTTTACTTTCTGGAGTTCTGCTGAAACCTCTCTAATTTCTGTACTACAACACAGATTTTTACTGGTATAAGTATGGGCTAAATGCCCTAGACATCCTGTTTACTTAAAAATAGAAATTGAGATTCTGTGGAGGAGCAAAAAATACTGGGCTTTTTTCAAATTACAATGCAAAATGGACTTGGGAAGTAGAGGTAGTAACAGCTTTATTACAATATATACGCATATATGTGCATGGGTATGTATGCATTGTCATTCCCTTTCTAAAGTGACTCAAGCTTTGAGACTAACCTAACAGCTATGGAAGATATTACTGCCAGGGGCTACCTGAGGAAAGAGGCCTTCTTTTCTCTTTCAGTTCTAAAGGGACTCGCATTCACAACTTCCATCTGCGAGGGTTGAATGCTAATCGAGGTTTTGGTATTTCAGACAATGTATTTTTAAGGTTTAATCTCTGCCCTTCTCTAAAAACGTGTAAGTCCACTGTTCCTTTACAGCAGTATGCTTTCCTGAGTTTGCTGGAATTTTTTTCACCTGAAAATATAAGACAAATTTTCAAATGCACATAAATGCAAAAGAGCAACGTTAACTCACTGGAGAAAGAGTATTGTGTAGAGGGCAAAATCCACTGAATGGTTCACCAGCACACTTCTCTCTTTTGACTTAAGCCAAAGCTTCATTATAAATAAATACAAAAAGAAAAAGTGGTGCTTATAAACAGAATCCTGAGGGAAAGCACGAGGGCTAAACTGAAATAATTACATATGTTGGCAATCACTTAAAGCTTCACACAGCAGCTAACCTTTCAGCCTGCATCCAGCAGTAAGTAGGCAGGCGCTCAGCAATCCCAACACTGAATAATCATACGGTGGGATATAAACTTGGGAGTATGATGGCATGCTTTGCTAGGAATTGGATGGTGACAAATGGTGATGATCAACCAGAAGATAAACAATAACAAGCAGGCTTAATGACAACAATATGAAATTCATTGGCACCGATTCATTGCCCATTGGCCCAGTGCCCTAGATCTGTTGTTTTTCTTCTGCCAAACTGGAATTCCCTCCATAATTACTCATTTCTCTCAGTCATCTTTATCCATTTCACTGTCCAAAAAGTAAATTTTTAGTTCATCACCAAAAAATAAGCATTGTCTTTTCTTACTTTGGATGGAGATAGTAAGAGAGACATTTTTTTTTAAGACCCTGTTATATTTTTTTCTGTTAAAAACCCATACATAAATAAAGGATGCAAAAAAAGAATCAAGGTTGGATTAATAAAAATGTTTGATAGTGAAAGCTCTACACTAAACATGTCCAGAATCTGGTGTCAGTCAGAAGTGATTCTGTGTTCATGTAACTGCAATTGGCTAGCAGCTTGGGCTGATGGGCTGAGATGCTCTGTTTGGAACAAATTTCAAGGACTCAAGAATGAAAAGATGCAGATAGGTGAAAGATCTGGGAAAAAGCATGCATATAGAGATGTAGGGAGAACAAATGTATTAGTGCTTTTGGGCTCCATTTGGATTCCTAATCATCCTTCAGTTGAGTTCACTGGCTCCATAAAATCAGTAAGCAAAAATCACCAGCTACAAATGAGAAGATTATTACAAAACATAGATAAAGCTGAAATTGCTGGCTATAAACATGCATATATCACTGCTTTATGTTTTGCAACATACGCTTGTAAAACTAGAATTATTATAAAGCTATCTACAGTAAATACATAAAAAGAATATGTGGGGAAGGGAAGAAATCAGACATAAAAATTCCTTTACAACTTTTGAGATCGGGTAAGCACCCAGAAAATCAGCTGTTTAGCTACATTTCTTGGTAAGGCTTGCAGTAAATACCTTGCACAGAATATCAAACCTTTTAAATGGAGATAAGTTCTTAAAGTCTGTCAACCTCAGTCTAAATCCATGGAATCTTACTAAGATAATGTTGCTGATCACAGCTGGGAATCTAAATTCCCTTTCTCTGTTGCTATTTCTAACTACTGTTCTTTGTTTTTCTTCCCCTGGAAAGCGTAAGTGCTGTGGTTCACTGTGATACTTGGATTGCCATCGTCCTAACTTCTCGGAGGTCAGCACTGATCTGGTTTGGTTGATTTCTGTGGTCACTGTGGAACAGAACAATTTCATGCTTCTCATCTATCTATAAAATTCCTCATAAAATACCAGATGCAGTGAAATGCATGTATGAATAACAAGTCCTTCATTTTCTTGGCTTAAGAGAAGCTTGGTTCATATTTACAGCAGAAAGCCTGGATTATTTTTATTTCTTTTCCTCTGGGGAACATCCATTTGGTATTCTGTGTGAATTGTGGAAGCTGTTCAGTACTGGGGAAATAAAATCAAGTTACTTAAAATGGCTGACGCTCTCATTTTAAGCACAAGGTGGCCATCTGTGTCTTTAAGCTGAAGTGTATTTATAAAGAAAGTCTTCTTGTATCTGTATAAATTTTGAGGTTGCTCTAGAGAAATGAATTCAAAATTAACTCATTAGATCAAGAAGAGTTCAGAGTAAATCAATTCCTTGCTGTCTTTTTCTCCCAAGAAAGAGCATACTGACTTTGGAATAAGTGCAAATCATATTGCCTGTCTATAAGTACTTTAAAAAAGTACCACTCAGAGAGTAGTAAAAAAGTATATTCTAATATAAGAAAATTTAATATCGAACTAAAAAGAACCCAAACATCATACTACACTTTTTAAAAAGGTATTTCCCTGCAAGAAGTGTGTGAAGCCGAGAATGAAGAATAGAACATTTTCATTAAGGCAAAAAGTACCTCAATATCAAGCTGTTCAAAAATGTTCAGTTTGGGGCACAAAAATCGTGAACCACGTTTTAAAAAATATGCATTTAAAAAATGCAGCTTTCATTTTTGTTAATGTAATTATTGAATGCACCTTACTATGTAATATAAAAACCAAGAAAATCAGAAGGGTATGAAGCAAAAGAATATCTGATATGAAAATATTTGTTTAGTGTCAGGTAGCACCTTAGATTTGAATGAACAGCCTGGGAATTAAAGAACTATTAAACAAACAATAGTTATTGAACAAATAGGTTTAATCTATGAGAAGGACTAAAACTAAATTTTGCCAGTACAAAAGTTTGTAAAAAATTCTGTGCAGGACTTGTCCACCCAATCCCTCCTCTAACACAAGTATAATCCCATACAAAAAATTTTATGAATTCAAGACCATTCTGCCTGTATGTAGCTACCGCAGGAAGAATTGTAATAATTGCGTTACTTGAGACAATTTGTTTCCTTCATTTTTGCTTCTCTATACATCTGCTTGTAGTATAAAATTTGCATTATTTTCAGGATGTTTCCAAAGAGACTAGATTACAATAGACAGAACGTGGATTATTGTATTTTGGCTTCATAGGGTATTGTTTTATCCACTAAAAATATTCCCCGTACCACAAAACTGAATGGATGAAACTAGGCAAATACCTTCCCTAAGTGCAGGGATTAATGTAGAAATTTTCAGACACAACTATGCTTCAAATCTATGAACACAGCAAGAAGAATAACTGATTCTAAAAAAAAAAAAGGTCTTTTCCTCCATCATTCAAAAGAGAAACGGCAAGTTCTGCTGAAAATAGTATTTGCTAGCTGCAGATGACAAAGTACCTTATTCCAGAATAGGTAGCAATAAAATATTTTCAGTTTTAAAGATTTTGAACACCCCATCATCAGCGGAAACATTTTTTTTCCTACAAGTTTGGAATTGAAAGGATTTCAGTTTCTCTCTCCCTCTTCATAGATTTTAAAACAAATGCAGTTTTCAGGAGTTAAAAAAATATGGATTTGTTTCTTTCTCTGTTTTTTTTAGTTTTCATTCATCATTCCTGTATTATTCTGAGGATCAAACCTTGGGTGTTTTGTGGGGGTTTTTTGGCTTTTTTTTTTTTTGGTCACCAAAGTAGGGGCATCATTTTCTTGTTTCTTTAATGATCCTTGGTCAAGACATTTTAGATTCTTGACATTCTAGTCATATAAACTGTAGATGCTCAACTAATTCTTGTTAAGGGGTAACTCTGATTTGGTAATAGGAGGTGAATTATAAAACAGAAGGTGGGTAGGTATTTGCTTTCACTAAGATGAGATCTGATTGCAAAGATTATAGTTGGGCGAGGGTGTTTGTGGGTTTTGTTTGTTTTTTGTTTTTTTCCAAATTAGACTGACTTTCATTTTATTTGACAGATATCTTGTTAGTCTAAGTGGTAGAGTTTGTCAGGAAGGGAAATAATGCCATTTGCCTCACTACTATAAAACACAATGGTTTTCTCGCAGATAGAAAAAAATTGACATGATTGACAATCAGAGAATAATTATTATTTCATCTCTCTTCAAAGAATTTGTTATTCGATTTCTTCACTTTGACAAAAAGCTAAGTGACAGCACAGCTGCAATGAGAAATCCCTGAGCAGCTAGAAATACTCAGACCTAAGAACAAAGCCTATTATTTCTATTCCTCATGCATACTGCACTTGGGTGTGTGAATACTTTTGTAAGTAAGTTTGCATTTACTTAATACCTGTTTGGATAAGTTAGATCAACCACGTACTTTTCAAGGTGATAGATTTTGATACTATCAGCACATACTGTTCATAGTTATGTTTGTTACTGGTAATGTATTTAATTTGTTTATCTATTTTGGGTTTTTTATGTATATTATTATTGATATTTCTTGAATCCAAAATGCATACATTTCGCTAAATGGTAAGGAGTTAAAAAGGTGTTATTTTTCACTTACATTTAAATGATCACCATTGTTCAAAGGAACTTGAAACCAACTGTAAATGATGCCAAATTAACTAAACTCACCACTGTAATTTTCCTCCCTTTGCAGAAGATTAATTTTTGGCATTGGTTTATTAAATGACTCACACAGAATATAGCTAGACTTAATGATGATATACAGTATACAATGCTCATAAATAATTTCAACAGATTTCATCCATAAAGAATTTCTGCAATAAAGGTAGAAAATGACACTGAATATACTGCAATTCACAAATTATTTAGGTCTCTAATTTCCAGACTTTTCTCTTGACAGCAATTATTTTAGAAAGGGATCAGTAAGGGAATCGGTTCATGATAAGGGGATTAAGTTCATGAATAGCTGAAAATACACAGAACTGTAATATTTCTGAATGCCTAAAGTAAATGCAGTAAAAACCAAAACAAAACAGTTTTAGCTTATAGCAACTAGTTTTCATAATAATATCAATTATGTGGGGACACTGCTTTTCTCCCCTCTTGTTACATACATGTATTAATTCGCTATACCTGTACCCTAGTTATGTTACTGTAACATACTAGCCATGAAGAAATACTTGGCAGCTTCGAATTGTTTACCAGAAAAAGCCACAAACAGAACATTATTAAAGATTCATTAAAATAAATGAATGTGGTTCATACTGTCACTTAACAAGAACATTAAGTGCACTTTCTTTTCTACAGCTTCAGACAATGACTTTGTGAATATATGCATTGAACTCCTGTGTTGTAAACTCAGTCTTATTGGTATGGTATTGAGCAGATAAGAGAAAATACTATTGTTTTCAGATTTCCAGTTAAAAAAACCCAATCCATCAAGTTTGTCTAAATTAAGCACAGTCCTCATTAAAGAATGGATTAGAACAGCACTTAGCATGTCTGGAGAAGAGATTTCTGTTATACGGTTTAATTAAAAGTGCTTGTAATGAATTAAGAGAGCTGGGTAAGATATTCATTATTCAAACACAACAATGTCCTTAAAAGAGCAATGACTACAGAATAAAACTATTAAAAGTCAGAAAACAACAAAATTAAGATAACACCCTTAAGTATGTCTCTTTTCTCATATACATTAGGATACAATCTCCAGTAATGGAAATACATGTTATTTTTCCACTGAATCCTTATTTTCTTAAGTCTGTAAATTTTATAAAACAAAACATCTGCCATTCATTAGGTGTGGCTCCACAACTAATTTGTGTTTGCTATCCAAAGACATCCTTAAATAAGAGTTTTACTTACACTCTTGACCCATTTTTTAAACTTTTTTTTTGTTTCTATTGCTAAAAGCAAAACTAAAAAAGATAACTGCATCTTTAGGTGCCCTGAGAGAGTTAAATATCTCAGTGTATGGTCATGTTAATTAGTTCCAGTTTCCTTACTGAAATATCAGATTGTAGTTGTTTTTAATGTACTCCTAAATGTCATGTGCCTTAATGTTAAAGCAGCAATTATCTTCCACTGTAAAGAAGATGGGAAAAAAGCATTCTTGTAAATCACTTTCAATTTAGATTAAAGTGTCCTTTATTCATGTAGTATTCATGTAGTATTAATTTAACCACTATATCTAGTATTTATTCTTGGACAGAGGCACTGATAAAAAAAAAAATAGGAGACAGTACAGGAAAGAAAGGAAACAAGCAACTTGAAAAATTCTGTCTGGTGGATTATAGTCTGTCAGATGTTTCTCCCTGTTTCTTTTCTTAGCAGCAGGTTTTAGTTATGTAGCATATCCTTTGCCTCTAAAGAGTGTAGATTATACTTAGTTTCATCAGCGTTGAAATGATGTATCTGGCCTTAGAATAAGCACCATGAAGATGGATGAGTAAAGGGGATACTTTGAACCAAGCAAACCTAAGTCTTTCTGCATTCAAATGTCAATGTTTGCTTTGAATTGGCAGTTATTGCCAGTTCCTGCTAGAAGTATATATGCTCTAGAGGGTCCAGCAGAATCAGAATTATTAAGCTTAGTATTGAATCATTTGGTGAAATTCTACTGTATATACATGCACAGTCTATATGGCAACATGGAAATAACCTGGACACCTTTAAACTGTCAAATTTCACTATTCTGTCTGTGGTACTGTTGCTTCTAGACTTCATCATTATTTAAATAATGTATTGAAATATCAAGTTCAAATTGACTTGTGGTGTTTTTTCATTTAGAGTATTACCACTCTTTGAGAGATAATTTAAATCTATTTTGATATCTTTTTACCACACAGCAATCAAAAAAAATAACATAGTTTGAGGGCTGTATTATACATGGGGGAGCAATAAACACTGGAGGACTAGGTCTGGCGATGGGAAAAATGGAACGAGAATAATTTTTTATTGACCTACAAAGTTCAATTACAAAGACTAATTGAATTTCAGTGCACATGATTCAAAAATGTTTTCTCTGACATGATACGAAATCTTTCTCTTAGTTACAGGTTATTTATTGTCCTTTTAAATACAATACTCTTTAAAAAAAAAAACCTATTTTAAACCAGGTTGTTATTTTGATAAAAAATATTGTTTAATTTTGAAATGTCTCAACTCTTCTAATGTTTTGAGTTTTCAAATGTAATTATTCAATTCTTTAACTTTTCACAAATAAGACAGTTTATGGAAACTAAAACCAAAATATAAAAAATGAAAGTTCTTTTTTTTTTTTTTTAGTAAATTCTATTAAAACAACATAAAATTAAAAGATTGGTTAAATTTATTGCGACCCTACCTACTGACTTCTATATAAATCTATACTTCTATTTAAGGCTTACTCAAAACAAGAACTTGCTTATTTGGTAATTTCTGTTACAGAAAAGTAGAAAGTAAGATTTTTGTTATAGCATGAGGTATGTGAATTAATAGTACACAAGCATATTAGAACAAGCACAGATATCTGAACATACAAGCAAATTAGCACATCTTCTATGCTGGCTATTTTGGAATCAGATTTAGTCAAAACATCTATAGCATGCTTAAAATGACCTAGTGAATTCAAAAGTATTCATGGGGAGTTTTATTCTTAAGGAACTATGCAGTGTTCAGTGGAAGAGATGTTGTTTGCTTGGGGTTTTTTTGATTTCTTTTTTTTTTTAAATTCCAAACATTTTCAGCTATTCATCCATATATCATTGTAATAAGCATATCGACAAAATACTGTAATTTCTTACCAAGAGTTTCAGAAGTAAACCAAGAGTTTAAGTAAAGGTTTCAAATGTGTGGCTACAAAAGATTACTCTGACTTTTAGCCAGAGTATGCCTGGTTTCTTTTGTCATGGTGGATTTTAGAAGAGGCAAAATGAAACAAAAAAGAGACTGATGAATTCTCTGTGTTAATAAATAATGGTAGTATTATACAAATTGTTTACATGACTTGTAAGAGATTATATTATAGAATCATAGAATGGTTAAGGTTGGAAAGGACCTTAAGATCATCTAGTTCTGACCCCCCTGCCATGGTCAGGGATGCCTAACCCTAGACCATGTCACCCAAATCTCTGTCAAACCTGGCCTTGAAGACTGCCAGGGGTGGAGCATTCACCATTCTTTGGACAACCTGTTCCAGTGCCTCACCACCCTCACAGTAAAGAATTTCTTCCTTATACCTAACCTAAACTTCCCCTGTTTAAGTTCAAACCCATTTTCCCTTGTCCTGTTGCTGCAGTCCCTGATGAAGAATCCCTTTCTGGCATCATTGTAGGCCCCCTTCAGATAGTGGAAGGCTGCTATGAGGTCTCCATGCAGCCTTCTCTTCTCCAGGCTGAACAGCCCAACTTTCTTGGCCTGTTACCCTTATCACTGACAAAGATGTTGAACAGGATTGATCCCAACACCAACCCCTGGGGGACACCACTCATTACTGGTCTCCAGTTGGACATATTCTTCATTTTCTGCCTTGTTGAATCACTTGTCCAATAAAAATTCTTATTATTATTGCCTCCTTCTTTCACTTGGAAGCTGGTAGAAGGAAATATATAACAATATGAATAGCTTTAGCACATACAGACTCTCGTAGCTATAATCCAATGAAGCCATTTTTGAGTGATTTAGGATTTTTTTCCTTCATATGACACTGAGAAGTAGACAAATAATTGTTAAAGAAAGGGTAGAAAACAAAAGTGTAAGGAGTATGTAACACAGATTCATTTGATTTTATAAGCAGCCTCTCGACTGGCATATAATTAGGAGTTGGTTCATTTCTACTCAGATTAGACTTAAAGACTGCTTATATTACTTGAATGCAGTCCATCATGGTGGTACCAAGCATGGTACTTTCCTGACTACTGTAGGGAGGACCTTGATGCTTGGTGCAAAATGGCACCACAAACCAAATTTAACTTCAGATCAGCCACACCTCCTATTGAAATTGGTCAGTTTTAATTTCCTTCTTGCTTGTGATCCTTTTTCCAGCCCTATAACTCACAAACAGAACAACACAAGGGATATTTAGACATACATAACCATCCTTTCTAACTTTGAAGTGTTATGCCCAAATGACCTACATGTGTTCTTCAAGCTACCCATTTCCTCTTGGTATAACATAGTAAAGTCTGTAACGAAGAATGTTGTAAAGAATTTTGCAAGAACACAAATGAAGGTAGCAAAGCCTGTCTCTGAAAAAGGCAAGGAGATATGGATATGTGTCTGTATTGTCTCCTTTCAATTTTATAGTCACGCTGTTATTACCATCCCTTTTAAAATGTATTCTGGACTCATTTGTGTCACATGGATCTAAATTCAGTGAGTGGAGTTCTTTATTACCTTGGCTAGCAGTGGTTAGTGTTAAAATGTAACCCTTTTTAGAATGTTGGTTTTTTATTCCTAGTGGAGCTAGCTGAGTTGATTTTTTCTGGTACAAAACCAAATACTTTAAGGAAAGGGAAATGGCATAAATTTAACTCTTAAGATGAGACAGCATTAGGCAGATTATATAGAAAACACTTCTTGACTGCCCCACCAAATAAAGAAACTAAGAAATCTAATATAAATAGGGTATGAGTTTTCACAAATGGTTTGAAGTAGACATCTTGCTCCATGCTGCCAATTGGAAGCACTAGAAAACCCTCCTCCAGTTGCAATCTTCAGTTTGATTCAGCCACACAAAACCTCTGAACTACTTGCCCCAAGCCAGTTTTGACAAGCAAGGCCTCACCTTTTTTAAGGTAAGTCAAAGAAACTTTTTTCACTAAAGCTTACTCCCTTGGGCTTTGATTTCAGACAATGCTCCAAGCTAGGCTTTCAAGTTAACTTCCCAAAAAGGGAAAGTACAAGGTGAAGAAACAGTCTTTACAACTGATCAGGAAAATACACTACAGCTTGTTTTAAGAAAGCCAGAATTCCTGCATGTACAGGATCTAATCCTGATCTCCTCAAATGACTTAAATTTTTCCTTTGGCTTCACTGGGATACACAGTGCAAACTCAGCTTTAAAAAATTTGGAGAAGGTCCAGACACATATTTTTAAATAAAAAACCTCAAAGGATTTCATAAACAGAACTTTTATCCTAGGCTGGCTATTTCAATCGGACTTTTATGTAGAAAGACTTTCTGTGCTGAAGATAGTCCCTAAATGTATAATCCCTGCTGAGCAAGCTGGTTAGGGGAAGCTGCCACCCTGTCTGTATTTCTCAGCAGGCATGCAATTTAAACACTGGGGAGTTTAGGTACTCGTTGTTACACTGAGCTTTCTGCTCCAAAGAGCTTAGAAGTGCAAAGCCAGTGAATATAACCTGTCTGCTGTTAATACTGCACTTTGGTGTGCTTGAATGGCATTTTACTTTCCCTCTCTTGTTTTTCCTTCAAAAAAATGGAGAAGTAAATCCCTGTGAATTTAAGAAAGCCTATTTTTCAAAGACAAATAGACCCATGAATAATATATCATTTGAAGTAAATTTCTGAAAATGTACCCTGCTAGAATGCTTCAAAGTGAGACAAATAACTCTTTACATGCTGTTCAGAGACAGCTGCTAAAGTAGCATCTCTCTCAAAACTCACATGTCTCTGTAGGACTAATTGGAAATTATAAAATTGTGTTATCTAATGAAGAAGGAATTAACAAGAATTGTCATGGGGTATTTACCATGTTATTATCAAATAACACAGCAGAGTTGTTGCTACTAAATGTGTTATTCCTACTGTTTTCAGTAAACACGTACTTACTAGGTATTGTAAAATCTCCTATTTTACTTCTTTGGCTGGAAGTCACTCTTATAATAAGGTTTTTTGCAATTTGTTTCCTCTTTTACTAAGAGGGGAATTACCCTGAAGTGTGGGATTTTAAAGTGAAATTACCCTTGTTCAGAATTAACTCTTTACTTTGTAATCTAGTTTAAAGTAAACCTTTTTAACCACCTTTTCAATGGCTAAGTATAGCTCTTGGCACTTTCCTAGACAGAATTTAATTATAACTGCATTTAGAACATCCATTGATTTCAGGATCCCTAGACAATTTGAAGAGCAAAATCTATGTGTTTAGTTATGAATAGCTTTAGGTTTCCTTGGGTTAGATCAACATCAGAGGAACCTGTGAGAGCTGGTTGAGGTTGGGGTTTGCAAGTGAAACCAACCATTTTCTCTTATGGCTTATTACTAAAATGTTTTTATATCTTGTGTGTTACATAAACAGCATGTTCTAAATACCAGGACCATCCTGGAATGTAACTCTGAGTCCTGGCATAGAGCTTTAAGGTCCCTTCCAACCCAAACCAGTCTGTGATTCTATGAAAATTGCTCACCTACACTAAGGCAGAAGGAAGATTCTAAGACAGACCACCTACCATAAACCAAATAGTAATGTTTTGGGGTTTTTTTAAAACTAAAGACAAGATCAGTAATCTAAAATGAGTTCCTGTATATTCCAAATCCCAGCATTACATAAATACTATCTAAAGGCCTGTTTGGGTTGAAAAAAATTGAAGCCCACTAGCAATTGTACTGTTTGGTTGCCAAACAGTACAAGGCACCATGATCTTAACTTGGACTTTTCGGGCTTTTTAATTAAGAAAGAATAAGATTACAGTTTGATTTCAGAAAAAATAGTAAAGAAAGTATGGATGGCTATCCATGTGTGTTGTGTCATGAAAGAATAGATAAAGAAATTAACATAAGAAAGAACAAAATATTATTGGGTGGATTCTATTTACAGGAGTTAGACAAATCAGGTGACATTTCTCTCAGCAATCATATTACATAGCAGTGTATAAGAAGTGACTGGAGGCAGTCATAAAAAGAAAAATATTAGGAGACAGATTTATGAAGACTCTATGGTAAAATTGCTATTAAATTGGCTGAATATCTCAAATGTGCTAAATCCAGGGTAACAAAGTGAGATTGCTTGGAATTTAACAGGGTAAACAAATAAAATCTGATATAATTATTCTTGCAGAATGACAAGAGACAAATATTTGCATAGGAAGAATAGTGCTGAGATGCTTTTAAGGGGTGCTAAGTCGCCTTTTCAGTGGATATAAAGCTTGGGATTTCAGTGCAGATGTAAGGTAACGCAGTTTGACCCAGATAAACCCTCTTCAGGATAGTTAAACATTTATATACCACCGTATTCTGAATTGTTTCAGAGGAAAATAAGTAATTTCTTGTTTAGTTAAACTAAATGCAAACCAAACCTGCAAGATTCTGCAGAAGAGGTGTATCTCATCTAAACAGTGGTGAAATTGATAGCATACAAATATGAAAAAAAAATCCTTCTCAAAGCATTCAATCAAAACAAATGTCCATTTCTTCAGATAAAAAAAAAAATTATCAGGATTTAAACATGTTGATGCATATAAAAGTATGAAAGAAGTGAGTGCAAAAGGAACTTCATAATGGACTGACTGAAGAATGACAGTGGGACCTTCTAAAAATCAGTGCAACAATTTATTGTTGTATGGAGGCTGAGTCTAACAGCTACAGTTGTACAGATCACCACTGATTAAGGTAAAACCTCACTTGTATATACAAATATAGCTATATAAAAAATGTGAGAAAGAATCAAATAGACTATACTGAATTACAGCAATCAAGGCTTAAATGAATGTATCATGAATGACAACATATTTATTCATACCTGAATTTTGACTATTTCTTCTAATTAGAGAGAGAAGAAGTAGCTGGTGGTAAATGCAAAATACTTTTTTTGGCTCTGCTATTCATTACCTGTACAATCTTGGTAGGTTTTTTCATCTGCATCACCAAGTTACTAGTGAAAGCGTGAGATGCGCACAAAAATGGCTGAATGACAAGACCCATATTTTCCTTTATCTTACATTTTTAGGTTTAATTTGACAAATGCATGGATGTGGGACCCTTTCCCCAATCTGCCCCCCTAGTGCCTATACAAGAAATACTAAAATCCCTCTTGCCAGTTAGACACCATGTTGTGAAACCAAGACAGCTCTAAGTCAATTCATAAACCTCCCCCTTTCACAGAAACCTCAAAGCCTGCTATGTTATTTCATGATCTTAACTGCTGCTAAACAGCTCCCAGCTATAGTCAGTCACACTGACTATATGGTTTAGGTGTCTTCATGTTTATTATTCCTCATCAAAGTATTTCTGACCTAGGCAAACCCAGTCCCTGATGTGATCTTTCCACTTACCTAATGCCTGTGCTGATAGATGGATCAGCCATGCTGGAATACGTGTGCATACTCATACTGTACTACCACACAGAGAGTACAGGAGGGGTTGGATTAACTGCAAAGGGGAGGATAGTGAAAGAAATATAGCCTCTATGGAATCACTGTTTAGTAGAACTAATTTATATTTTTTTACCTTGTGTAGCTTAATCAACCAACCTTACTTTGCTAAGAAGCAGAAGCAGACCCTCTAAACTAAGCAAAAAAAATTGCCAAACTTGCAACAGGTAGTAGAGAAAAAGTTTTTTTACTTACTGCTGCAAATTTACATAGAAGATTGCTGGGTAGAATAACCAGATGTCATGGCAACTTAGAAAGTCTTCACAGGTGAGTCACACTCAAATTATCCAGTTTGAAGCTTGCAACTTAGTCCTTCTGCCCAGTGATTCTTAACACAATGTGACTGCAAGCTGTGAAACATTTTCTTGTGCCTGAAATTCCAGTTACTTTACAGTGTAAAAAGCAGGTCTCAGATACAAAATCCTCTTATATTTTCCTAAAAAAAAAAAATAAGTTTGTGCAGGAATTGTTTTGGACATCTTTCAGAGCCAACTTCCATACTTTATCATTTGTAACTAAAGTAAATAACTTTTTTAATCTAGTCCAGACTCCACACAAATATAAGAATGTAAAATTAAGAATTTTGTGCTTCACCTTCTTTCTCCCACTGATTTGTCTGGGGGTAATGGTAGTTTGTTGAATAGCTGAAATGGCTGCCATCTAAATGCATACCCATTTTTCTTAAAGTCATCTGCCAAATTAAAGAGGGTAAATTTAGACAAGTTATTAGCAGGAAATTCTTCTCTGTGAGATTGGTGAGGCACTGACACAGATTGCCCAGCGAAGCTGTGGCTGCCCCATCCCTCGCAGTGTTCAAGGCCAGGTTGGACAGGGCTTGGAGCAGCCTGGTCTAGTTGAAGGTGTCCCTGTCTGTGGCAGGGAGTTGGAGCTGGATGAACTTTAAGGTCCTTTCCAACCTACTTCTTATGTTAATACTTTTGTTGTTGTTCATACTTCAGTGCACATCATTCCATGTTACAGAATACACTCTTAAAGCTTACACTACAAAATTCCCCTTATACCTCTTATTACTATAATGTAGTGATGCTCTTATCAGGTTTTATCTGATAAAGGATGTCCAGCCTCATTCTATGCTGTCTGAGTACTTTCTTCATATCATTTCATTCAATATAATTTCAACCAGGACATTTACCTACCTAAATTCCATGTAAATTTATAAATAATTTTTTGTGTGTATATAATTTGTTTATAGTTACATTTGCAAGCAGGATTCTCCAACCTCCTCTGACTACATATACGCTGATCCCTAAGAGGGGGTGGTCCTTTTCTAAAGGGAGACTTCCTACCTCAATTGAGCAATTACAACTCCTAATCACAAGGTGGTAGCACTCCTAGTTCTTCTGCACTGACACTCGTTGCAGTGAATAGGCAACGGCAGAAAATAACAGCTTGAAGCATCCAGACATGAATATGCCTTGAAGTCATGTGTAGAAAGGCAATTTTAATATATGATGCTCTAATAATGTCACTAGCATATGCCGTGCCAGCAGCAAATTGATTGTAGTGCAGCCTCTTCCATTTTCCTTTCATCCTGACATTACAGATGACAATTTTTAGATGTTGAACACTGGGGTAGTTTGAGATAAATCATACATGCAGCCACAGAAAGCAGCTATGACACATCAAACTCATCATGTCTGTAATAGTGAGTCATCCTGTTCATGCACAGATTAACTTCTGAGGAACAGTGTTCCCTCTACTTCCCATATGCAATTTATCTGCATACACACAACAAAAGTTTTGCTGCAGGCCAGCAGTCTGGGTTGCAAAGCATTAGGAAAAACAATCTGTTCTTATAAAAACACATGAGAAGCTACATCCTTTTTTATACAGGATCTTGGTGACCACATTTGACAGGTAACAATGAGCATCTAGACGATGATTACCTTTTTTTCCTCAATATAACGGATTCTCATGGAATTTCTCACAGAAGTTGTCTGTATTCAGATCTATCAATGGACTAAAGATGTAGTGTTTTACAGTTGTCATGTTCATATCCTAATGAAGATAATAGTAGGTTTACCTGACTGTTACTGACTGTTGTTTGTAAAACATCAATCTGTTTTTTGTAGATACATGCAAAACAAATGTTTCTCTGTTAAAAGCCAGAAAAAAAAAACCCAAAAAAAAACCAAACAAAAAAAAACCCAAAAAAAACCAAAAAAAAAAACCAAACAAAAAAACCAAACAAACAAAAACAAAACCAAAAACATTTAGAAAGCGGGAGCATCTTTCCAGGTTCTGGACTTCACCAGCATTTCTGCTATGCCTTATGCAGACACATACCAGGACTGGAAATCTTGTGATAAGTTATTGTTTTGTGGTTTTCTACTTCAGCTCCCCAAATTATAACATTTTAATTATTATAAATTTTATTCAGGTCAAGTAATCCTTACTCTAAGGTGGTTTGGCTTGCCTGTCTGTGACCTCACTGAGCTGGGGCTGAGAACATAACATCTGGGGGTTGCTATGCCCATCTGGTGGTGGGAGGACCTTCTCCCACTCCACCCCAGCATGGGGGTAATGGAACACAGAGAACTTTGAGAAACGCAAGGGATGGAAGTTAACACCACTCTGGAAATAAATAAACAAACAAATCCAATGGTGGACTAAGTGATGAGCTGTACTGCTCCCATTCTATGTGGAGCACTTGCAGCCCATTTCTTAGATGCTTCCCAAAAACCCAGAGGTTTTTACATTAGCCTGGCAAATGTAGCTCACCTTTCTAGCCAGCTGGCAGCCTGACTTATCTCTGTCTGTAACACAGTTGAGCAGAGTGTCATCGTAGGGGTAGAGTCATCATAGAGGCTGAGTCACCACTGAGGAAGATTGATCACAGAAGCAGAGTTGTCACAGAGGCAGTGTTTTGTCCTAGGGGCAGAGTGTTGTCACAGGGGCATCACTGAGGAAGAGTCATCAAAGAGGCAGAGTGCCATCGTCGGGGTAGAGTGATCTTAGGGTAAGAGCCATCATAAGTATCAGCTCTTAACTCTTAACATAAACACTAGCATAAAAAGTAGATTTAATTTATTATTATTTTTTTTAATTCTTGAATGTAAGTTCTTCAATGCTACTAAAATGTAAGCATTTAAGAAGTCAAACTTTAAACCAACCTTTCATTGAATGATTTGCATTACAGAGGCTTAGTTGTTATCTTTATGATTTACACGCACTTAGTTACTTTCATTGTGCTTTCATCAAAAAGGAGAAATCCCTGTGATAAGACTATTCATATAATCACATTTGGCCTTCAATCTCGAAAATATTATTCACAGTCACTGAATTCCAGAGGAGATTGATTTAAGCCAGTTCCTTTGTGAATGAAATAGTGCTTATTCATACTTCCCAGACAGAGAACTTCTGGTCTCTTGGACAGCCACAGTCAACCTCCTTTAACCTCTATTGGAAACATGTTATGGAATGACATCTTACAGCCTTTCATGGCATTTGATTACAAGCATAAGCAGAAAGAAAAGTTCAAAGAGACCACTTTACCTTTCTTTCTCATTCCTGCCTTGTTTGCTTCACACCCACAGAATTCAGTTTCAGCTGTTAAAGACCTCAGCTACAGTTACAGACACAGAGAAGTAGCTACGCTTTCCACATCATTTATTTTGGTGGGCTGTTTTGTGTTGTTTTATTCTCCAAAGGTGTTTAATGCTGATATTTACATATATCAATAAAGCAAAAAGCAGCTTCTTAATGCAGCTTTAGGTCTCAAAGTAATTATAGAAATGATTAGATGAAAGATGTGATCCCTCCAGACTTCTGACTTAATTCATTGTGTGTGTGTCTACACAAATCCTTTTATAGAGAGGAAAAGAATATTAGTTATGGTTATAAGAAATTAGCTAGTATTAGGGGAGTGCATGGAAAGAGTTTCTAAAAGGAAAAGACAAGTGTATCACTTGAGTCAGGAGAGTGTTTGCCTGTTACCGTTTTGAAATTCTGCTTCTAAGTTTGACAATTATTTCCCCCACTTTCACTAGCAGGACTTTAAATCAGAAAATGCAATGGTGGGAGCTGAATAGCTGTTAGGTTCTAGTTTAATCTTTTGATATTCTGAATATGCTTGTGTATTAACATTCGTTGCATATGAACTTAATGTTTTAATTTTTCTTCCTTTTTTTATTTATATATTTAAGTCTCAATTTCTTGAGTTTACAGCTGTTAGCCTGGAGACAACTGTAAGATCTTTACATGCCCATGGGAGGCTGGGACCAGATGATCTTTAAGGTTCATTCTAATCCAAACCATTCTGTGAATCTATGATTCTATATCTAAAGGTTACTGAAACTGTATGCTCCACTCATTTTAATATATCTATTTTATATATGTATATGTATCCCTATGCTTTCCCTGAAAGCTTGCTTCAGAGTCTGTGCAAAATATGCATTTGACTGGCAATGTTAATGTAACTTATCTCTACTGCTTAGTAGTTACATTTCCAGTCACATTTTTAAAATGAAGCAGAAATCTGTCACTGCATTTCACAGGCAGTCAAAAGACCTTGTGCAGATGAGGCAGATGCTACAACTGATTTCTCCAACCATCAAGATCTTTCTTGTTCCTTAGGTAAACGTTAGTTGCTGAGCTGCTCCTGCACATGAAAAGTGGTATATCTGTGTATTTATAGAAATTCACAGTTTCAATTGGCTAGTGATGAAGCTTAATGATCACACTACAGATACAGAGTTCTCATTTCATTCATTCCTATCTCTAATTTGAAACATTAAAACCCCTTTTGATAGAGACATAAACATGAAATTTGGCAGCTAGTTGCTCTTAGTCACAATTTAAAAACATACTTGATAACTAGCATTCTCTCAAATTGCAAGCCCAGGTATTAAAATTCTCTCTGAGATCAGCTGATCTAATTAATTCCAGTAAAACTAACTCAGATCCAGAAAATGTAACAGCAGCGCCAGGTCAGGGTATCTGAGTTTTTTTTCAGATCTCTTCTAATTCTAAGAATGAAGATAATAGCTCTGCTTACCCCTCTGTGCAATATAATATTTTAACACTGTTCTTGAACACCTCTCAATTACCGGAAAAGTTACAGTATGAGGACATCAGGAGCTTTTGTGGGAAAATAACTGTTAGGCAGTCTTTATGCTGAGGAGTCATGGGGCAGAAATATCATTTTTGTCCATGTTTGCATAGGCCTGATGATACTTCATTTACTTACAGAACAATAGCATTACCCCAGGCTCTTCTCACAAGTCTGGTGATACCACGAGGACTGGAGCTCCTCTCCTATGAAGACAGGCTGAGAGACCTGGGCTTGTTCAGCCTGGAGAAGAGAAGGCTCTGGGGAGACCTTAGAGCAGCTCCCAGTGCCTAAAGAAACCTGGACAGAAGCTTTGGTCAAGGGCCCCGTGGACAAAGGGGAATGGCTTTAACCTGAAAGAGGGGAGATTAAGATTTTAGGCAGAAGTTCTTCCCTGTGAGGGTGGTGAGGCCCTGGCACAGGTTGTCCAGAAAAGCTGTGGCTGCCCCATCCCTGGCAGTGTTCAAGGCCAGTTTGGACAAGGCTTGGAGCAACCTTGTCTAGTGGGATGTCTCCCTGCCTGCGGCAGGAGGTTGAAACCAGATGGTCTTTAATGTCCCTTCCAACCCAAACCAGTCTGTGATTCTATGCGCAAAGCTAGTTCACGTTCCAATCTAATTATTGTGGGTAAGGTGTTTATTATGCCAAAAATAAGACTTTTTATTCTGCAGTATGTTTAGCCTGATTGACTCAAAGATAAGAAGTTCCTACTGAATTACTAAATATTAGCTAAAACGTCTTATATCCTCTTCATTTTTGTATTTTTAATGGACAGATATTTTTGATCTGTTGAATAGCATCCTAGAATGAGTCAATAGCTTTGTCATATTTTACCAAATTCTTAAATAACAATTCTTATTTCTAGTCTCTCCTTTTGGCATATCTTATTATTTTAGCATTTCAGAACAACTCGTAATGTAGCATCTCTTTCTCAGTGGTAGGTAATTTTGCTTTTGTTTTCAGCTCATGACTGTGGAAAGTACAAGACAAGTTGCATTTGGGTCTTCTGAACTGCTGTAATTCATTAACTCCATTGAGCAGGCAGCTGCAACATCCTGATGAGGCAGGGGAATAAAAAGAGGATAGATGACTGACTGTACAGATTGGAAAACATAACAAAACATTTTGAAAGTGCCTCATTTTCTTACTCAGACATTTGATTATCCTGTTTCCTTTTTCAGACTGCTGATTTCCTTGTATTTCTGTGTATATAATATGTTTGTGTAGTTAATTTACAGGTATCCTCGTTATAAATAAAAAAATAACACTGGAATGATGTTTTCCAAAAAGTACAGTACAGCTTACACTACTGGTTCTGAAAAGTTATAATTAATACCTTCAGAATAACTATTAAAAAAGAGACTAGAAACAAATTTGAGAAAATTATTGTGTCTGCCCCATCCCTGGCAGTTTTCAAGGCCAGGCTGGATGGGGTTTGGAGAAACCTGGTCTAGTGGGTGTCCCTGCCTGTAGCAAGGGGTTGGAACTGGATAAGCTTTAACGTTCCTTCCAAATTATTCTATGATTCTATGATTAACACCTTTGTAGCTACCAGTACAAAGCACAGCATGATGGGGGAAATTAATTCCATCTCAGCCAGACCAAATACACCCAGCCCAAATCAGCACACTATTATATTGATCATACTTATTATAGATTGTCATTAAATCAGTAACTTTATTTACATATTTTTCTTTTTTTCTATATGCAAAGAAATGTAACATTTCAAATCTTCAGTCATAAAACCCGCCAGAAGGGAGATTGAGATGAGATCTTAGGCAGAAGTTCTTCCCTGTGAGGGTGGTGAGGCCCTGGCACAGGTTGCCCAGAGAAGCTGTGGCTGCCCCATTCCTGACAGTGTTCAAGGCCAGGTTGGACGGGGCTTGGAGCAACCTGGTCTAGTGGAAGGGGTCCCTGCCCATGGCAGGGGGTGGAACTGGATAAACTTTAAGATCTCTTCAAACCCAAGTCATTCTATGATTAGATTGTCTACCTACCTGTCCAGATATCTGCATTGGAACTGCAGATTTTTTAGGCTTAAAACAGTCAGAACTGGAGGTGACCATGAAAATACCAGGAAGATCTCAAAACACTGAATGACTTAGTGATAAAATGGCAGATAAAATCCAGTGTGAATTGAATGTATGTGAAGAAAATTAGTCTTTTGAAATATACACTGTGATGGCTCTGAGGAATGTATTGATACTCATGAAAGGGATTTTACAGTCATGGATCATTCTTTGAAAATGTCAATCAATATTCATTTATAGTCAAAAGAGAAGACTGTATGTTGAGACTTATTAAGAAAGAAATTGATACAAAAAATCAAAATGGCACTATATAAATCCGTTATACATGGCTAATTATAAACCCGATTCAAGTTGAGTACCTTCTATAGGTCATTTTAAAAGGGCTAATTAGAGTGAGGAAAAATACAGGAGAAAGTTATATGGATAGCCAAAGGAAGAGATTGACATTGACTCAGGCCAAAACCACACATTAGGATTCTTCAGTTTGGAAAAGACATGAAGAAATATATGAATGATATGAAGAAGGTAAATAAAAAATAACTATTCGGTTTCCCTTAACACAAAACCTGCCAGAAGTCTCATTAAATTTCCAGGTATCTCATTTAAAACAACCAAAGGAATGTTTATTTGTCATCCCTCACATAGCTACATAGTAGAACTGTTTGCCAAAACATGCTATAAAGAGTACATGAGTTAAAGAAACCCACAAAACTAATCAAATTCATGAAACAAAGATCCATTAACTGTTCCTTTACTATTTTCCAGGTTACAGTCTTCCATAATCTCATCCTCAGAAGTGTTCAGCCTAGTTTTTTAGCCCAAAGGAGATTATAGTCTCCACTGAAATGTTCATTCTGTGTCACAGATCTGTCAAAGACTGTATTTACTGCTTTGAAAAATCAATTTCATGCATAGATTTAAAAAAGTTTCTCTTTTGGAAAACAAATGCACAAAAGCAGGCTCACCAGGTTAACTTCAATTCTTACTTTCTTACAAGGCCTAAACTCCTTAAGAAAACACTCATCTGCTGTTCCTTCACTCCGAAATGTCATGATTGGTAAATGACCTGTCAGTAGGTATCAACCTGGGATCATTAGTCTTATATGCAATTTTCATTCATTTTATACCAAATTATGTATACAAACACTTGCATGACATTAAAAAGACTGAGATTGCGGTGTCAATGATTCAGAAGTTGTCAGAATGAATCCTTATTCATACCTTCACTGGTTCAACCCCAAATACACATTACAGTGAATTCTTGATCACATGATTGCACATGATTTTTTCCACAGAACTTTGTTGCTAGGACTGTGACATAATATGCACTTTTTTAGGCTTGAAAAACATAAACAAAAAAAAAATCATATTGGAAACAAATCCAATCGCATGGTGTTTTCAGGATCAGGAAAAAACCCTACCATTTTAGT
>NW_009927840.1:54662-56406 GCF_000696875.1 Nestor notabilis | reverse complement strand
ATTCCTGCTTGTCCTGGCCAAACGTCTTGGACTTGAAATAAGGACTGCACTGGTGCCCATTCTTACTGTGAATACAGTCTCCTCAGGTACATTTAATATGGAATTAAAACTGTAGGGCAATCATCTATGAAGGGATAGATATGCTCAGTGAGAATGACATTTTTACTCATTTCAGCTCCTAAATACTATGAAGCAACTGTCAAAGGCTAGCTTTCGAAATAAAAAACATTCGAGTAAACTATCCTGAAATAACAAAAGACGTGTCCCAGACAGAATGGTGACTCCAAGCTAAACATGATCTCCAGCTGAGAAACCAGTGTGGTCAGAGTTGCATTTTGAAATCTAAAGCTGGAGAAAAACCCCTAGTTTCCAACACATAGAATCACAGAATGGTTTGGGTTGGAAAGGAACTTAAGATCATCTAGTTCCAACCCCCCTGCCATGAGAAGTTTAGTGCCACCTCGCACTAAACCATATTGCCCAAGGCTCTGTCAAACCTGGCCTTGAACACTGCCAGGGATGGAGCATTCACAGCTTCCTTGGGCAACCTATTCCAGTGTCTCACCACCCTCACTGTAAAGAACTTCTTCCTTATATCTAATCTAAACTTCCCCTGTTTAAGTTTGAAGCCATTACCCCTTGCCCTACCTCTACAGTCCTTAACAAAAAGTCCCTCCCCAGCATCCTTATAGACCCCTTTCAGATAGTGGAAGGTTGCTATGAGGTCCCCATGCAGTCTTCTCTTTTCCAGGCGGAACAGCCCCAACTTTCTCAGCCTGTCTTCATACGGGAGGTGCTCCAGCCTCGTGGCCCTTCTCTAGACTTGCTCCACCAGCTCCATGTCCTTTTTATGTTGAGGAAACCAGAACTGTACACAGTACTCCAAGTGAGGTCTCACGAGAGCGGAGTAGAGGGGAAGGATCACCTCCTTTGACCTGCTGGGCACACTTCTTTTGATACAGCCCAGGATATGGTTGGCTTTCTGGGCTGCAGGAGCACACTGCTGGCTCATGTGAAGATTCTCATCAACCAACACCCAAGCCCTTGTCTGCAGGCCTGCTCTGAATCTCTCCTTTGCCCAACCTATAGCTGTGCCTGGGATTGCCCCGACTCAGGTGTAGGACCTCGCACTTGGCTTGGTTAAATTTCGTAAGGTTTCATTGGCCCACCTCACAAGCGTGTCCAGGTCCCTCTGGATGGCATCCCTTCCCTCCAGTGTATCAACCGAGCCACACAGCTTGGTGTAATCAGCAAACTTGCTGAGAGTGCACTCAATCCCACTGTCCGTCACCGGCAAAGATGTTGAGCAAGACAGGTCTCAACACCGATCCCTGAGGGAGACCACTCGTTACTGCTTTCCAACCGGACATTGAGCCGTTGAGCACAACCCCTTGGGTGCGGCCATCCAGCCAGTTCTTTATCCATGGAGTGGTCCATCCATCAAGGTGATGTCTCTCCAATTTAGAGACAAGGATGTCTTGTGGGACAGTGTTGAACTTTTTGCACAAGTCCAGGTGGAGATGTCAACTGCTCTGCCCCTGTCCATCATAGAAGGCCACCAAATTGGTCGGGCAGGATTTCCCTTTAGTGAAACCACGCTGGCTATAACCAACCACCTTATTGTTTTTCATGTGCCTTAGCATGCTTTCCAGGAGAATCTGCTCCAAGATTTTGCCTGGCACAGAGGTGAGACTGACTGGTCTGTAGTTCCCTGGGTCTTCCACCTTCCCCTTCTTGAAAATGA
>NW_009927840.1:45734-54228 GCF_000696875.1 Nestor notabilis | reverse complement strand
GGAGACAGAGGCAAAGAAGTCATTAAGAACCTCAGCCTTCTCCAAATCCAGGGTAGCCAGTCCTCCCGGTACCTTCTGGAGAGGGCCCGCGTTGTCCCTAGTCTGTCTTTTATTTGTTACACACCTATAGAAGCCTTTCCTGTTATTTTTGATGTCCCTTGCCAGATTTAATTCTAACTGGGCCTTAGCTTTCCTAACCTGGTCCCTAGTTTCCCAGACAATGTTCCTGTAATCTTCCCAGGTTGCCTGTCCTCGCTTCCACCTTCTGTAAGCTTTTCTTTTTTCCCTCTAAGTTTCCTCAGCAGCTCCTTATCCATCCATGGAGGTCTCCTGGCCCTCCTGCCTCACTTCCTTCTAGTCGGGATGTAACACTCCTGAGCAAGTAGCAGGTGATCCTTGAATATGAGCCAGCAGTCTTGGGCCCCCCTGCCCTCTAAGTCTATATGCCATGGAACCTTACTAAGCAGGTTCCTGAAGAGGCCAAAGTCTGCTCTCTTGAAATCCAGGGCAGTGAGCTTGCTGCATACTCTTCTCACTGTTCTGAGGATCTTGAACTCGACCATCTCATGGTCACTACAGACAAGGCTGCCCTGGAACATCACGTTTTCCAACCAGCCCCTCCCTGTTGGTGAGCACGAGGTCAAGCATGGCACCTCTCCTTGTTGGTTCCTCTATTACCTGCAAGAGGAAGTTGTCTTCCATGTCACCATGTATAGCATGGTGGAGGATACAGGAACACTTCTGTCAGTGAAGCACACTGGTTGTGCAAACATAAGAAAGCAACTGATGACAATGAAGGCTCTAGGACACACAAGAAACAAGTACAGCTGAAGGCAAAAATAAATGTACTGCTGTATTTGGACCATAAACAAGAATCAGTACCCAAAGGCAGATGGTAAATTAATGTTTTTTACTCAGAGTGTTTGGAAGGAAAGAAATTCTTCCAGCCACACTAGTGTGCAATAGAATAATTTGCTATTTCAAGACCATACAAAGTTGAAATAGTCTGGAGTGGTGACTTCAGGATCCTTGTGAGGAACTACTTGAATCAAAGAGGCTTTGTAGACAAAAAAAAATCTCCAAGACTTCATATAATATAATAAACACTTCTTCAAGGGGTTGGTAAATAAGCACAGGTTTATGCTGAGATCAGTTAACAGTATATCCTGACTGTGAGAAACAACTGCAGGTCCCACCAACTCTTCCAGAAAACTTACCATATCTGGAGAAATGCTTCTAGAGCAGGAAGCTCTGTTGCACCGATGCTGGGAGGTATTACTGTACATCAGAAAAGTGTTGGACAGGACATATAAGCACCTGGGAAGTGTACTAAGTACTTGGAGAAGGGAACACATCATGCATTTCAGACACCTCTTAAATGTAGTAGGGCTCCAAGGAAGGTAGTGTAGAAAAAGGCACATCTTCTGGGGAGACTTTATAAGTCTTCCAGTACCTAAACAGGCTGATAACATCTGGAGAGGGACTTCTTATAAGGCCAGGCAGTGACAGAACATGGGGGAACAACTTTAAAGTGACAGAGGGGAGACTGACACAACATCTTACGCAGAAGCTCTTCCCTGTGAGGGTGATGAGGCCCTGGCACAGGTTGCCCAGAGAAGCTGTGGCTGCCCCATCCCTGGCAGTGTTCAAGGCCAGGAAGGATGGGGTTTGGTGCAACCTGTCTAATGGAAGGTATCCCTGCCTACGGCAGGGTATTGGGTCTAGATGGTCTCTGAAGTCCCTTCTAACCCATACCATTCTAGAATTCTGTGATACATAGGTCTTCTGGGAGGTATGTAATCTATTCACCTAATGGTCTGGAATAAGAGTAGTTTGGGATGGAGCAGTCAGGCAATGCCTGTCTGTGCCTTATGTCAGCTCAACTATCCTGGAAAGCTTAATAGGATTATAGCAAATTAAAGCAAAGTCCTTAATAAGAAACAAGCTGGCACTCTGCTTATGTCAAGTTGTTCCCTTTTTCTTTTACAAGAAACAATCCTCAGGGAAAAAAGCTTTGATGATTTTACTATTTTCTTTTTTGGATAGTAATATTCTCCAAAGGTCCTTTTCCATTTGTTTTGAACTACAGTTTCTTCTTCACTAGGATTTGGAGCATTCATATTCCTAGCTATGCATACTGGAAATAATGTGTACATGTAAAATGTGATCCATGTAGATGTTTGGAGGGTTTTCATATAGTAATTAAATTGGACTTCATATATGTAGTCAGAACTGTTGTAAACACTAATTTTCTGAGAAGGACACACAACCGAAAAAAAATAGGTGAACCAGATGCATTGTCTGCCCAAAGATATATCAAGAATTATTTACAAATGTTGCTTTCAGTGTCAGCAAAACTTGCTGGCAACTTGGCTGGCACAAAATCGTTTTATATGCAAACAAGAAAGATAAAAAGAGAATCTAAATTACCTTTGTCACAGTCATCACTGAAATTCAGAGGTCTGGTAATCAAACATTACATCAAATAATCCTTGGATATAGGGCTGGGGAGAAGTAGATATACTTTAAATGCATTGGATATCTCAGTGAGAGAGCAGCAACTGCAAACTTTAAAAAAAAATACCATAAACTTTTTGCTATTGCAATATATTACACAGGCAGGTTCCTTCTATCCTACTCAAATCACTGTTTGTTTCTTTACTTTTGATCCTGAGGTAAACTGCTGAGAAGTAATCAGTGTCATTGACCCCTGTTCAATTAAGTCTATTCTTCAGTGGTCCCTGAGGTTAATACCAGTTTGATTACCTTTTTACTGGATAACTTTATTGAATGTCATGGTGCAGCACTAAAAGCCATTGACTGAAAGAAACAACACCTGCAGTAGTCTATATAGAAACAGAACTCCAGAGGGTTTTCAGAAACCTGCTTACATTTCTTCAAATTATTAAAGAAAAATACAATTTTAGAACATCTTATCACCTTACGGAGGAAGTTTTGTTGGAGTCAAACAGAATGAGCTAACAGTATCTGCTCAGGAGTTATTAACATTAAACCGTACCCTACTGTTTAATATGCTGCAGTCCTCTTGTGTTTATTTCTAAGGCAAATTGATAAAAAATATTTCCTGGCACACTAGGCACGTTAAAACTTACTAAGATTCAACACTGGCAGAGAGTAAAGGGGAACACTGCTATGCTTCTGTGTCACCACTTGGTTTTGGAGCAGTCAGCTTCCCAAGAAATTACAGAAATAATTCATTGTCAGTGCCCTTCCAAAGCCATTTTGCAGCTGAACAATCAGAAGGCTTTAATTCCTACCTATAGCATGACATTAGATTTAACCCATGTGCAAGCAACTTCCGAACTTCTAGATTTCATAAGAAACTACAGGCATTTGCCATTGATGCAGCACATAGATCTGGAAGAATGCACAATGAATTGCAAATACAAAGGTTCAAATTAATATAATCATGCATATTATTATAATGGTCTCAAGGGTTGCTGGAAACTAAAGGAAGTGGTGAAAAAAGGATACTGCAAGGATAGTTTACAGTAGAGGAAGCTAAAGATTTACAAATAATATCAGAAGAAAGCTCTGTTACATTAATATTTTCCTAGTTTGCTCTATGAAAAATATTTCTTCAATCTAACAAAGTTGCACAGGAGTAAAGAGTGATAATGCATATGAGCACCTGAAGGTTTCTTTCAATACAAAAAGAGATGGTATTTGCTGAATATGCTGTTCTAATCTCAGTAAAATGAGGAATTGACAAAGAGAGGAAGAAAGGAAAATCACCAGGTAATTAGTTATGTCCTTCCTACTTAAGGGTAAAAAGTAGGGCTCTGACTTGAGCAAGCGTCCATAGACCAAACAATTCACTTTTGCAAGTCTTCTACTGTCTGAAGTGCTGGGCAACAACACAATGGACAAGCAGCTACACTAGTGCTGACAGAAGCTCATCATGCTTTGCTAAATTACATTTCATCTCTTAAGAGCACTGGAATTAGCCAGCAGCTGGTGCAGCTGACCTAGCTAGCACCTACAGCTAGGTCACCATTTTATGAGTGGAAAAGTGTACCTGAAAATGTACTAGCAGTCCTTAAAAGTAGTGCCTGAACACCTGTTCCTTGTATTGACTTTTATATCTTTATGGGTGTTCACCAACTGAGAAAGGCAGGCAATCTTGATTTTGATGCCTTATTACAGATTCAGAAGCCTGAACTTCACTTTCAAAATGAATTTTTTTCTACCCCCTGTGTATACTACAATTGCTTTCAAATGACAATGTACTACTTAATAAGTGAAGTGATTTTATGCCATAAAAGGTATTACACAAGTGTATATTGCTTACATGCATTGGCACATATATATGGTGTTTAAGCATGTATATGTACATATTGTACTTCTAGCAATCTCATTGTTTCCAGAGCTTTTAAAATTCTTGGCAAACAACAGAAACTAGCATAACTGGCAGAGAAGACTTAAACCAAGACCTTGCTTGAAGCTGTCCTTTCTTCTAGTCAAATTTCTAACTGACATTTATCTT
The DNA here is from genome assembly GCF_000696875.1 of Nestor notabilis. Classification (NCBI taxonomy): domain Eukaryota; kingdom Metazoa; phylum Chordata; class Aves; order Psittaciformes; family Psittacidae; genus Nestor; species Nestor notabilis. The sequence continues at coordinate 49,721 of NW_009927840.1, read as the reverse complement.
TGTTGTCAAAAATGTAGAATATGTTCTATCTTGTTTGACAGTTATATACTACCGCACATACTTTTATACACTGGTAACTGCAAGTGAGTTCTAAATAGAAAGGAAACCATCCTTTTCCTACAAAGTACTAAAGGCAGATGAAGAGCAATAGGCAGAAGCAGCACTCTCAGCAAAATGCTTTAAGCACTCAAACACCCCATGCATTTTAAAGTGCAGCCCCACCAACATGGTGATCCACAGTTGCTTAACCACCTAATGCTCCAGCTGCATAATGCCTCTCCAGGGAGCTCAAATCCCCAGCATGAAAACATCCAGCCCCTATTCATTGTCCCAAAGAATAAGGAAAAAAATCTTCCTTCTGTTTTCATAGTTCTCACTGCAATCCCCACCTGAGGCATCCAATGTGTCATAGTCTTGAGGGCATTGACTGTTTTAATAGCCCTGAGCAGCCCCACCTGGTTTCCTCCAGTTCCATTTCCCCATTCATGGCCCTGAGGTACCATTTAAGTTCATCCTAGGAGCTGGGGGTTGATGTTTTTGTGGGGGTTTTGATTCTGCTTTTGCACTTGCTCCATAGTATCACAAGTCATTGTATTCTGTGGTGTGGCCTTGCCTTCAAGGTAGGAGATATTAATTAGTTATGGTGGTGGCTTGAAAATTGGATTTTTACTAAAGCTTCTGAGATTGGGAGGGAGTATGATCTTACAAACTAGAGGCCATTTTACTGTTGCTTTCTACCTGTGAAGCTCAGTTATGGTTGAATTGCCTTGCTATGTGCTTCATTCAAAACATGAACTTTTCAGTGCTTGACTTTAATATGAATTTTAAAGCCTAACCTTCCTGCCTTGTCTCTGAGATGGAAATGAGCAGGTTCCTGTGGTGAGACCTAACAAGTACTTCTGTAATCTTCAAAAACTAGTTCTTCAGTACTTTTTGGTCATGCCAAGGAGTACTGCTATTGTGATTGTAAGCTGATGTGATGAGGAAGGTTGTACTCCACCAGAACAGCGTGATATCCAACCCCTATTTTAGCTCCTTTCTTGACAAAATTTATGTTTAGAACAAGAATATGTCAACAGAGGTTGGTTTTTTCCTCACTTTTTCTTTTAATTTAGTGGGTTAAAGGTTGGACTTCCGTTCCCAGTACTTCACAGAAAGGAAAACAATGAAGCTTCAAGAAGTCAGAGAAGGTTGTGCAGTCAATAACTGAGTATTTTTAGTGTTCTCTGACGGAAATATTTTGAGTGTGAGCTGGGGCTTGGATGAAGGCTAATTTGCTGTACCAGCATTTCCCAGCAATTTGTTGATAGACCCATGTTTGCTTGCCTTTGGACCTGAGCCGGTAGCTTGGGCAAATGGATAAGTTAATATGGCTGCATAACCTTATGGTCAGCATGATCTTCTGATCAGAAGAAACTGATTAAAGTGGTGGTAGAATGAGTTTTGGTGTTTCTTACAAAAGCAGGAGCACTACCAATTCAGCAGAGAAGGGGATTTGAGTTTAAAGAGGCATGATAAAACCTGTACCACATGAAATCATGGAATGATTTGGATTGGAAGGAAACTTAAAACTCATCTAGTTCCAACCCCCTGCCACAAGAAGGGACACCTTCCACTAGACCAGGTTGCTTCAAGCCCCATCTAGCCTTGAACACTTGCAGGGATGGGGCATGTTTTACATAGCAGGATTATAGCTACACTGTGGTTTTAAGAGGTGATAGCATAGTATGGTTTGTATTTCACTTACTATTCTGGAAAGTGGGTGTATTCTGTTCTCCTGTAATTATTACTGGCTTTTAGATATGTTAATCCTGAAGCTTGTGACATTGAGTATGCCTAGCTAAGGGAGCTGCTGGCAGCCATTGCTGCTTTGTCAGCCTCCTCCCCTCCAACACCTGTCAGTCTGGGTATATCAGATCTAGAATAAACAAACATGTTAGTATTAAACTGGTGTTTCTATTGGCATATAAAGTATAAAGGCCAGCGGTGTAGCCATTATGCTACTCAATTAGCATTGATTAGGAGCCAAGGCCTTATCCTGCTTTTCACACAGGTGATCCTTCAATGCATTTTGCTATGCACAAAATCAGGTGGTGGGAGATGTGAGGCAAAGCAGCTGTATACACTGTCACTGTGTCTTGGGTTCAGCTGCAACAGTTACTTTTATCCTTCTTAGTAGCTAATGAGTGCTGTGTTTTCGACTAGTCTGAGGACAGTGATGATAACATATCGATGTTTTTAGTTGATGATAAGTAATGTTTTCTCTGATCAAGGACTTTCTCAGTCTCATGCTCTGCCAGGGAGGAAGCAGAGACAGGACACCTGACTCAAACTAGCCAAAGGGGTATTCCATACTACGGCACATCATGCCCAGTATAGAAACTGGGGAGGGTTACTCAGAAAGCCCAGATTGCTGCTTGGTTCGGGCTGGGTATTGGTCAGTGGGCAGTGAGTGATTGTATTCTCTCCTCTTGTTAGTTCCCTTATTATTTTTATTTGTGATAGCAGTAGTAGTTTTGTATTATACCTTAGTTACTGGACTGTTTTTATCTCAATCCGTGGGATTGATATTCTTTCCATTCTCCTCCCATCCCTCTGGGAGGGGTGAGGGGTGAGTGAGCAACTGCGTGGTTCTGAGTTACTGGCTGGGTTTAAACCATGACATGCTCTTAGCATAGTTTGAGAATAGCAAAGGTTGTTAGAAACAGTCTGGGGAATATTATTGTGAATATATTGTGGACGACTGAAGATTAGAGAGGATTGAATGAATGGATGCGTATACCATACGAGAGAGGAATATAGGTAGCTCTTTCTTGGTTTTGATGCCCAGGAATCAAAACACTGAACAAGAATTAAAACCAAAATGAAATGCAACCAACAAACCAAAAATCACTCAATGACATATTCATGTATTTGGGATTAGGAGATAGGCAGTGATTTGTTCTACTGTGAAATGTTATTTCTAGCATTTATGGCTACCCAGTTCATCACTGTTTTTTATTTAGGACAGTATAAATGTCAACTGAATATCTTGTCATGCTTGTTTTCTATGAAAAGCTCAAATGTGGTGCAAAGGAATACCTCTCAACCAACTTCTCCTAAACTGAACTCATTTAGCAATTCAGCTCAGATATGTTCTAAGTCAATAGCTTGTATTTTCCTCTTTTAGTTTAATGTTTAAAAAGCCTTGCACTTTCTGCTGGCCTTGTGGTCTGTAGGGTGCAATCAAGGATGAGAGTTTATTGGAGAGGAGGATGTAAGTCCAGAGATATTTCCAGACTGCCTCTTAACTCAATGCCTGTGTCCTTCAAGAGCTCCCAGAGCTCTAAATCCATTTGCATTCTTGTCCCTTACTGGCTGTTACTTTCCTGACAATTCAACCATTTTATGAGTTTCTTCTGGGGGCAAGAAATTCTTTTGTCTACAATGCATTTTACATCTGAAGCTCCTCATATAATATATCACATGTCAAAGGTATTACTTGCACTGAAGTGCTGGACCTTAAAAGTTCTAGCTGCAGTCTTGACAAATTGAAAGTTTATTAAAGTAAGTTTGTATATGACAGAAAGTTAATTTAAACTATGTTTGCTCTGCCTAGTACCTTCTTCCAGTGATGGCTCTCAAATGCCTGGTGAATTCTGTTTCTTGTTTATTCCCTCTCTTAAAAAATGGGAGAGCTGTTAACTTGGATTAGTAGCTGAAACTGGATAAGTACAGATAAAAATTCTGATGAATCATTTTAAGTCTCACTGCCTGAGGTACATTTATTTCCTTGCTTTGGAGGTGAATATGCTTCAGAGCAGTAATTTGCTCAAACTGAGATTATCCCTTTGCCCTGTGGCTGGCAAAGGGAAACATGGGGAGATCCCAGGGTCAGAGATGTGCAGCCTTAATGTAGGCTGCTAGTCAGGATGGCTCTGACAGTGAATCCAACTGTCTTAGCAACCTGATGAGAATATAAGCCTGAGGTACATTATAAATTTCCCT
>NW_009927840.1:0-45703 GCF_000696875.1 Nestor notabilis | reverse complement strand
TTTTAAAAATAATTTAACCTTTTCTTAGTTTCTTGCAGGGATGCATAAATATAAAACATCACTCTAAACATGCTCCATAACAGCTCTCTGTGCAAAATAACCAATGTAAATGAAAAGTTTGGTTTGTTTATCATATATACATGAACATGTTTATTTACATTGCATCAGTGTCCTGGTTTGGGCTGGGATAGAGTTAATTTTCTTCCTAGTAGCTGATACAGTGCTATGTTTTGGATTTAGTGTGAGAATAATGTTGTTAACATACCGATGTTTTAGTTGTTGCAAGTAGTGCTTATTTTAAATAGAAGACCTCTTAGTTTTGTATACTCTGCCAGTGAGGAAGGAGCACAAGAAGCTGGGAAGGAGCAGAGACAGGACACCTGACCTAAACTAGCCAAAGGGGTATTCCATACCACAGCACATTACACCCACTGTAAACCTGGGGGAATTGGAAGGCACCTATCTCCATCACTACTTGGAGATGGGCTGGGAATTTTGAAATTCCACAGATATTTTTATTTCATGACATAATGCCTTTTAAAAATGCTTCCAAACAAAGATACAACAATATTCTATTTTAAAAATAGGCTTAAAATTTTGATTATTCCTATAGTGATGAAATCAACAGGTTTACTCAAAATTTTGGAACAAATGTATTTAAAAGAAAAGATGTTATCAGGAAGGGTATTATTACTTATTCATTATTCTACAATTTAAAGGCTAAAACAGTTCATTTCAAATAGGAGTAACAATAGTTAATAACTATGCAGGCTCCCAGTAAAATGAATTTTTGCAACATAATGTATCGGCACCACTGACATGAAATATTGCATCAGATAAAATGCAGTGGCAAAGAGTATTTTGTAAATACTTGAGAAGACTGGCAGAGGAAGGGTGGCAATAGCAGTTCTGTGTATTGATGCCTCTGTTTGTGTTCTTAGGACACCCACTACAGGAGATAAGAAAATGGGTAAATCCCAATGACTTACTCGGGTAGGACAAACCCACAGACAAAAATCCCTGTGAACTCCACAGTAGTGCAAACCACATCCAAATCCAGCATGTTATTACCATCTGAAAGAACTCCGAACTGTGTCTGGGTATCTGGTGTCCACTTTATCACATACAATCCTGATTAAATCTCCTGGAGGCACAATTCTTTGCTGAAAGCCAGGCGTCATCTGAAGCTCTTCCCTGTGAGGGTGGTGAGGTGCTGGCACAGGTTGCCCAGAGAAGCTGTAGCTGTCCCATCCCTGGCAGTGTTCAAGGCCAGGTTGGACGAGGCTTGGAGCAACCTGGTCTAGTGGAAAGTGTCCCTGCCTGTGGCAGGGAATTGGAACTGGATGAGCTTTAAGGTCCCTTCCAACCCAAACCAGTCTATGATATTTTGTTGTTCTTGTGGGTATGCAGGCTCACTAAGCATGTGAGTGAAACAGGCTTGGTTTTACAATTAAGTATCCTCTCTTTGTAGATTTGCTACACATTTGCTACAGTATAGCAACATTATTTCTTATATAACCATAGAGAAACAAACAATAGGCTGGTTTTCAGAGAACTAGCCATAGAAATGAGGAAAAATGAATGTGAATCCCAGTATGTCGATATAGGAAAAAATTCAGTCTTCTTTCCTACTTCATGGCTGTGGTCCAGCATAAAAATCCTGGCAGTAGGAAGCTAATATTTGCAGAACTGAGTTAAGACTCATTGCTCCTTGTACTGCTCTGGATGCCATGTGAAGGTGCCTAACCCTGTACATAGTGCAGAGAGACTTAACAGAGGCTCTGGTCTTCATTTTTGCTGCTTCTGCCTTAAAATTGGGTACTATGTTTTTAAGTCCCTGGATCTATCTTTGAGCAGCCTATTCGTATTACTTCTGAATGAAAATCTTTCAGAGGGATAACTGACTGGGGAGAGGCCAAGGCATTTAACCTAAATTTGTGCATCACAGCTGCCTTCAACTTTAAATCACACTGATTTAAAATGATAGTTCATCTGTAACTGTTTGGTAAGGATTGCCTGAAACAGCTTCTGCATGTTGGGGATTCAACAGAAATTAATTATGACCCCCTAGAGATATCAATCCTGCTAAAATGAATCAACACATTAAATGGCTGGAACCTGAGAAAATAGTCTCCTAAAAAGCCCAATGATGGATAAAATTTTGGAGTTTTTCTCCTTGAATAATGATTTAACAGCAGAAGAGAATAACTTGTATTGGCTTAATTATTTCCGTTACAGTCTTTATCTGTTGCCAGAAAAATTTAATTAAATTTTAGAATAAGACTTCCTCCTGATATGACAACTACATAACAACTTACAATTTTACTGTTAATGGACTCAAGATACGTGACTTAAGAGGCAAATCTGATCCAGTTGTATTTCACAGTATCATAATGATACCTGCAAAAGTTACTGTAGGTCCTTTGCCTTGTGGAAAGGGGATGTACTTTTTCTGTTAAAGAAGTAACTTTGCATGCCATGGGAAAATATAAAGCATCATTTATGATTTGTATTCAGTCACTCAAAATTTGGAACAAAAGAAGAAGACAGATGCATTTGGGTGTTTTGTACTCCCTTTTTCCATGTTACTGTGATTGATAATGTCCAAATAAAAAAACTTGGAAAAAATCAAATTTGGAATGATAAAGTAAACCACTAATTCTTTTGCAAAGCATTATAAAAAACCCTTCAAATGTGTCACTTAAGGTTATTACCTATTTCATTTCTTGGGTTTGTTTTTTTTTTTTTTATAACTTTGCAGTGAAATTACACACCATTTAAGGTTTCTTCCATTTGCATCTGGCAAGGTTTTAAACCAAGCCACCTTTATTGACATCCTAAAACACAGTCACAGAACTGAAGATTGCTCAAGAGGAGTAAATTACCCACAGTAACTTCCAGGTTTTATACAAGTCAAATAGCTTAGGATTTAAAGCTTGTATATCATAGATGTATTTTAACTCCCAATAACTTTCATCGGAAAGGGGAATAGAGGGGAAAATCATTGATTCAATGTGTAGCAGAAAATTAGGGAACATAGGCAAACACCTGAAAAGAAATCTGTGCAGGACAAAACTATTAGCAGTATATGCTACAGCAAATAAGAAGATTTACCAGCAGCTGTATAGTATTAAACATTTAGAGTTTCAGCACATGACTGATCTCTCTAGCATATGTAGAAATCATTCAAAGAAATTAATCTTCAGTCTTTTCCTTCAGCTTCAGTATGTATTGCTTCTAACTCTACTTTCTACAACATAAGCTACAATAAAACCAAATGTTACTGCTTTTATATAAAGCATTGGGAACTTTACAGTGATTAAGCATTCTTGGAATTCTTATTCTAAAGTAATGCTAAGAGGAAACTAAAAATAAAATAAAGATAAAAGTAAGGAAGAATTAAATCAGCTATCCCCAAAGTGTCAGGTTCTGTTCCTCTTTGTGCTTTGATGGCAGGTTGAACAAACTGATAAATGAACTAACGGTTTTGGCACTGATCCTGTAGCATTACTCAAACGTACCAGGGGACACAAGTGTCCTTTTATGCATTATGGGATACATCTCAGGAACAGTGGCTATGGGACTGTTTCACCTTTTTGTGCTCTGCACCTTTCTTTGCAGTGGTCAGCCTTTTCCTATTACATGTTTCCATTCATAGAACCATTCCAAAGTCTTCCTCATGTGCTTTCAACAACTCTTTACTTACAGTGCCTACTCTGCTGTTCAAGTTCTTCCAAATCCCAGTGTAATGAGTCCTATATCAACTGATAGAGTTTATTTTTTTTTATCTTTCCAAATAAGTAAAGGCACATATCCTTTATAAGAAACAAACAAAAACTACTGTTACAGTTATGCTGTAGACTTATGTAGTGGTTCTAACCCTTTTAGTTTGAGGAGGAAATTTTCAGGTTAAGGGAGACCAAATAAGCAATAATGTAACTTCTAATTAGGTAAAGTGAGTTTATCATGTGAACCACAGGTAACACTAGTAAATGACAAGCTACTGTCAGACAGCTACTGAAAAGAAAGATATGATAATCAAAATATTGCAGTGTGTTTAACACTGAGTAAATAATAATAGTCCACGGAAATAACCAAAGATGCCAGCATTGTGTTATTCAGGACACTTAAACCTTTCATTTAATCATTCAAATGTACAGGGGGGAGGGAACTTTCTTCAGATTCTTTCTTGCAGAATATCAAAAGTCTAAATTATCAAATACATCTTCAGATATGACAAATACCAGTAGTAATGACTCAGTGGGTCAGGCTCAATTCTGAAATGTCAAGAAAGGTGACTGTCAGGAAGATTTACAAAAGAGTTTGCATGCAGGCCCTTTTCGCCACATTAACTCTGCTGTTGGAAATTTCATGTATGTACTAGGAATGTGTATTTAGAAACATTCGTACCTTAAAAGAAGGACTCGAGCTTAACGTTTTGCTTCAGCTTCCCCTTGAAAACAGTATTTCTGAAAAAGTGTGTATATTTACAATTATTTAAATCCTTAGATTAAAAATACTTGGTGTACCATATCTCAGAAATCAAAGGCAAACTTTGTTATTCTTTGGTGTTTGAAAATCAAAAGGTAATCTTTGACTTGCTTAGTGGCTTAATGTCTCAACTGCCTTTAATCTGCAGTTTAATTACCTCAGATTGTTTCATAATTGTTCTGTGGGGCTTCTTTTTTATTTCTGGAAGAAATTAGTTGTTTACAACTGGACAAGAAATGGTTTTGAGCATTAATGATTTCAGAGATTAATGCCTTGTGCAATTTGTGTCGAAGAATCTGTTCAAACTGGATGAATGTGAGAGAAAGTAGGATAGAGACAAATGGATGTTCCCAATGTAATTTCCCTTGTTATTCTGCAAAGCATACTGATTGACGTCAAGCAGTTCAGTCCTGCATCATGTCTTAGAGGTTACATTGTACTGGGTTGTTGGCATCTCAGAAGGAAAAGGGTCTCTAACAGAATAACCACAGCCCTTACAACATAACTATGTTTTGTTTTGTAAACCTAAAATGGTTTAAATTATTTTTTTTTCCTAAAACAACTGCAAAACAATCATGGAGCACTGATAGAGTTGAATAATAGTAGTAATTGGATTGCTGCATATCTTAAGACATATTAATAAATTATTGTGGGATTGAGGGCACCCTCAGTGAATTTGCCAACACCACCAAGCTGTGTTGTGTGGTTGCCACACTGGAGGGAAAGGTTGGGATCCAGAGGGACCTGGACAGGCTGGAGAGGTGAGACCATGCAAAACTCCTGGAGTTCAATAAGGCCAAGTACAAGGTCCTGCACCTGCATCAGGGCAATCCCAAACACAGAGGCTGGGGTAGACTGGATGGAGCTCCCCTGAGGAGAAGAACTTGGGGGTGTTGGGTGACAAGAAGCTCCCCATGACCCTGCTGCGTGGTTCCAAGTTGCCTGCTGGGCTTAAACCATGACAATGGTAAACAGAAGAAGGGTGAAATGGGAACTTCTAACCTTCCAAATACAGGCAAACAAGTTTAAAAATCAGTGGTGAGATGTGACATACACAATTTGCCTTGAAGAATCTTCAGGTTGAGTAATTATTTTGTAACAGCTTTATGGGGAAGTAGACATTTTACTTTTCAGAAAGACTGTTATTTCATGGGAGATTAAACTGTTTGTGTATAACTTAAAGTATTAGAGTCAACAGAGCAATTGTGACAAGTTTGCAACTCTTCAGTTCAGTCTACTCTGAACTAAATTCAGTGGACTAAAGAAGAATTGCATTATAAAGGGGAAATTGTCTATAAAGAAAATAAGCATAGACCAGTAAAATTAATTTATGACAGCTTTTCACTGACACTTGAGGAAATGTCTTTTGTTCTGTATCCGTTCATTTTTGAGGACTAGGAGAGGGTGAAGTAGTGGACTTCCTGTGGACCAAACCAAGCTTGTGATGAACTTGCAAAAGGAAAACTGGATTAACTTCTCACAGTGACAAGAAGTCAAGGAGGAAAGCTGAAACATGACAAGGGCGTTGTAGATGCAGGAACCCAGACAGTTGTAAGTGTGAGTAAGGGCAGACTTCAAGTGGAGCCATCCGTTTCTCCCCCTCATCCTTTTCTGAAGGACAGAAGTCAGAAGGAGGATTCTGCTTATCACTAGAAATTATGGTGAATTTTAGAAAATGTCATTTAAGGGTGACTTCTTTGCAAGCCATGCAAAGCCAGCAGCATTCTTATGTTAGGTTGTCCTGACTTTCAAAGAAATGCTGGGCAAGAATTAACACTGCCTTTCAATCTCTCAGATTATGCCTCTAACTGTACCTTTAAATAAATTGCTCTGTGGATGTGCAGATGACTCAATTTTCCTGGACAGTCAACCTAGGACCCTTGCCAAATATAAAACTCATTTGGATTGAAAACAAGGGAATCAAATAGCTGTGAGACCTGATAAAGTGCTAGCTAAAATGGAATACCCAGAAGAGCATATGATACAGTGAGAAAAATAAAATTCTCACATGAATAGTCACATTAGGTCAACTCTGTTACCTAGGAACAAGTATGTGGGTAAGAACACTTTCTAAAGAATAAAAGAAATACCCTAATCTGAGAAGGAGTCTCCTTTTGTTCTTGCTGGTACAGAAGTTTTGATATAAAATCAAAGTTCAGAATAGTCTGAGGTATGGGCAGAAGTATTTACTAGCCTAAATGACTTTCTGTATCTGTACCTGGGAATGTATATATGGCTATAAAACAAGCTAGACAAAATTCCAGATATCCAGAAAAATATCAAGTTAGCTTTATTCATATTATCAGTGGTGGTGCAGGAAGAATAAAATCCTTCCACAAAAGGAATGCATACTGCTACTTAGCAGTGAACCATGTTTTCTTCTGTGTTAAAGCAAATAACCCCATTTAGTAGAGGTAAGAACTACCATGCTGAGTTCTTGAGTGTGGCAGGCAGTGGAACTTTGCCTTCTGTTTCCTCTTTCTGATGCATCTGAAGACTGGCAAGGTTGTAGCTTACTCACTGGAATATATAGACTATAATTAATCTGTTAACCTTCAGAGACAGAGCAGAAATTATCTAATGCTAATGTGTTTGTGAAAGGGTATAAAGGAGCTTAAATTTAGAATTCAAGGTTAATGTCCAGCAAACTGATGAAATAAACTGACTATCTTTGAAAAGTAATTCACTTAAAGGGTTTTAAGCCCTCAATCCTGTCAACATCTGCCTTATTCAAAACTGATAAAAATGTTGGAAGTGTTCAGTTCATTTAGTACAATAAATACTAGTCCTGCACTGATTTATAGAGAATAATTTAAAAGAACTAACTTTTTTTGGTATTGCAGTATTCTAGTCAAAAACAAATTGTACTCATAGTGGATTCACTACTAAATGGTTCAAAAGCCTTGCAAGGAGCAAAAAGATGAAATAGCTTACTTGAATGCCATTTAGATCTTTATCTTTCCATTTCCATCTTTCTCTGAACCCAGGACAAAATTATCCTGAAACTTACTTTAACTCTGGACAGCTATAACAAGTCATTCCTTTCCTGTTGTTTTTTGTCTTTAGTCAGCATCACTTATCATTTCTATTTGCTTCCCCACTTTCTGCAATCCAGATAACAAAATGTTCAACTCTGTGAATATAAAAATATGAATTTAAGTTAATCTATTTAGGGTACCTATTTTAGGCAGCTAAATTTAAAAGTTGATTTAATATTTTTATTTTAAGGACTGATTCAGGTGTCAGTTGTTTTCTATAATTATACTGACTTCATCCCTCAAATTAGATCAGAATCAGACTAATCAGTGTTTGAAAAGAAAAATTTTATTTCCTTACACACAGGGTTCAAATATATTGTTGTACCAACACAAATGAGAAATAAGTGAATTAAAAAAGGAGGATTGGAATTACTTAATACTGAAGTAAATAATGCCTAACACCAAACTTTTTCAGTGATCGGAAAATCTTGAACAAGAGTTTTCCCTTCTCTTAGTTTGTTCCTGCACAGCTTTGTAATTATGCTACCATATAACTGTACCAGCATTTAAAGGACTACAGCAGCATTTAGCTAATTAAGAGAAACTTTATAATGGGTCAAAGGAACAGTAAATAGGTAGCCTACATATTTCAAGGATTCTTTTCTATTGCTTTCTTAGACCAGAAGTGGGATAAGGGCCTTATTCCTCAATATTAGCTAAAAGACTGTGTTGAAGGGAGACAAGCTCTTGTGTTAAGTCCTGAATAGCAAAATCATAAAGTCACAGACTGGTTTGGGTTGGGAGGGACCTTAAATCTCATCCAGTTCCAACTCTGCCCATGGGCAGGGGCACTTTCCACTCTTTGGAAGCTTTGAAAGCTGCCAGGGATGGGGCATGGTAGACCCTGTCAGAACTGCAGTCAGGGCTGTACAGAAAGACTTCTTGGTTGATATTTCATTTTAGTTTTGTGCTGATGGATAAAATATATTGCAGAAGAGATTTTTTTTTTTTTTTTAGATTACACTGAATTCTTATTGAGTTACAGACACCAACAACCAGCAGTTACAGGATACATGTCTTTTGTCTATAAACTGAAAAAGCCTTTTAACTTTCTTACCCATTTTTAAGAATCATAAATTCTTTATGCCAGGTAGCAACTCTGAAGAAGTTTTAATTGGATACTGATATTAAACGTCAGATTTTGATTATACATTTTGGATGGATCTTTCGTACAATTGTGAGTATGAGAAAGCCCTCTTGACTTTCAGTGAAAAAAACTTTCTCTGTATTCATTCAAAAATGGGATTTTGATCCTAATTATTAAATATTCATGAATATTTATTCTTGAATTTTTATGATTAAATTTGTTTAATAATAAGATTATAGAAACAGTGAAGAAGCTTGAGTACATATGGAGAGTTATTTATAAAATGAGCAGTATCATTAATTTTAAATAATTCAGTAAATTCCTGAATGTAACATATTTTCTAGATATGCAGATTGGAGAAACCTGTCCAAGACTCAATGCCAAATTCTTTCTCTACAAAGAATTTTAAGCCCAAATCTTGCAGTTCTCATTTTATCTAAGTTATACTTCTGGGAATGAACCAAACTCAGTTTTTAGTGGGACCTCATCTCCATGGTTTTTCCACTTCTGCTGCTTACTCTTACTGGCTTGAGAGATAAATCAACAACTGGAGTAATAAAACAGTCTAGTCAGAGGCTTATAAGATTGCTTTATACAATCCATAGTTATTTGGATAGCATACATATTCTATTTTTTCTAATATATAAGCTAATAAGCAATTGTTTTCATAATTTATTTGTCAGAATAGCTGGTTTTGTTCTAGAAAGTCATAGGGTTGCATTCAATTTAGGTACATACTCAATGCTGACCTTGTAAATTATGTAGAAATATTGCAGATAGGTTGGATTGTACTGTTAGATTAAGGACTGGTCAAATGCTGCATTGAAAACATTAAAGTTTAATACTTCCCCAAGTCAGTTGTGTCCTTAAAGTTTATTCACTTCTATGACTCTTTTTTCTATTTATACCCCTCAACTCTCTTTTTTCACCATGATAACCAAAAGTTAATTCACTTAAGTGTCATTTAGATTTGTTGTTTGAGTATAATATAAGCAGGGAGATTCCTATTTTTACTTTTGTGAAGTAAATAAGCTTAAGATAATAAAAAGGTAAGTTTCCATACCCAGGAGACATAATAGGCCCTAAAACAAGCTAATTTGTAGGAATATGCTGTCTATTTCTACATAGCATCTGTACAGATATATATACCTCTTTTATGTGACTCTTTCACTGCAACATCTGTGTTTGGTAAGATATTTGGTGGTATATTTGAGGAATACATGACTTCCTTCTGAGCTCTGACCAACTAATTTTCCAGAGAAGTGATGGTTCGAGACTTGAAATAAAAATCTTTCAGTAGGGGTTAGTGATATTATACATTACATAAAAGTATAACTTGCAATAATTACATCTGCCCATTGTATAGTTCATAAACACAGGTATATTATTACTTCTAGTTCACACGTAGGCTTCACTGTGTGTCAGTGAACACACAATGACTCTTCTTTTTGTACAAAATTACATTGATCTAGAGAGCACGGGGCTTCTGAAAATTATTACTCTTTAAGACAGAGAGGTCAACCAGATCCTTGATAGATGAGAGGCAAATGAATGAAAGGGGCACTTCAAGGATTTTTTTTTTTCCCCCGCTTAAAAGAAAAGTGGTCTGAGCCGAAGCTTCATATGACTCGTAGTAACTGTTTCACTAAATATGAGGTTAAAATTGACCATGTGCTTACAGGAATTACGTAGTTTCAAGAGAGTCAAGAATGTGTTGTTCCCTTAAGTTGTCAGTGCTTCTATAGTGGCATATGGGTTTTGGTCTCAGGGTGCCCTTTTGTCGGGAGCAGTGTCCAGCCTAGAAAGTTCTCAAGTGTATTGTTACTGAAACACAGATGTCATCTTTCCTGAAGACAAGCTGGTTGAATTAATGATAGTGCTCCAGTTTTCTCTGCTCTACTGCCAAATTCAGTAACCACAGTGATCTGAAGATAGTATGAAGCACTTGATTACAACTTTCATTATTAAATGCTGTTTTCCTATGGCTTATTGTACATGGCAAATAGAGAATCTACTGCTGGATGTGTAAACATTATTAGTTAGTTTCTAACAAAAAAAGCCCCAAACCAAAACACCAAAATAAACAAAGCAATATAATCTGTGTGGAAAAATGGTTGCATAGTTTGATTTATTCATAGCAATGCCTTCTGACAGCAACTCTGATAGTGGTGAATGACAGTTATTAGGCTTTAGTGAATACCAGAAACAGCCGACATCTAATGGATGAAGATTAATTATTCTGATTATGGTGCCAGGATGTACAGACTAAACATTTTTTGAGATGTTTAGGGTGATTTAAAAAAAAACCCCAGTATGATAGTTCAAGTCAACATGCTACATATATATCAAGATGTCTCTGGCATTTAATCATAAATTTCTACTTTAAAAATCTGTAAGTGTGTATCACATTACTGTTAATATTCACTGAACATCAAGGCCCATTTTGAAAGAATAAATTAAACTGTTGTTGTCTAGTATAGACAACAAGAATTATGAGGCTCTCATCAAACAGTTCTTCCACTCATAGGCATTATTTTATTCTGCACCTATATAGCAATTCCTAGAACAACCTGAAACATCTAGTTTATGAGTTCCTTTATTTGCCTGTATTCTGGGTGACCTCTGCATTTAAGCAGTTAACATTTAAGTTAGGCGGACAATTTTGGAACGGGAAAAGAACCCAGCATGAACTTATTTTTAACAGTTCTGCTTTTTCTTAATCTAATATCAATCAAGTTTTCCAGACTGAAAATGTAGTTACTGCTTGCTTTTGTGAAGCACATAAAGTTAATGCTGATAGTAATGTTAAAGTCACTGAGATACTTTTCATAGATAAGTCTAACCTATGCAACCATCCTTATTAAGGTTCGAGTACGATAAGAACATGTTTTAAAACCAAAGGGCACAGATGGCAAAAGTTGTATATCCTATGGGATTCATCCTTAAAGGGGAGGAACTGCTAGAAACGAAAATCCCCACATGTTTAGGAATACAAGTCTCTTGGTGTTACACGTTGCAAGAGCATGTCTCTCAATATTTATGATTCCACGCTTGGCTGTTTCTCACTGTGGCACCAGAAAGTTTATGTCTGTACAGCACTATCTGGCTGCACACGATGACAAATCAAACAATTTCATAACACTTGCCACTAAAAGCCTGTGAGAAAAATTTTTCTCAAAGACTAGTATTTAAAAAAGCTGTGATGTTGCTATGCAAGCTTGTATCTTTCAATAGCAGTATGAAAAACGCACCCCATATCTCACCTGAAATGTCTAAATTATTACACTGCTATGCTATAGGTATGTCTTACTTTTTCCTTCAGCTGATCTTGCAACAATTAGCACATCAGACAGAAGTGATTTATGTGGTCCATGGAAAATACATACGCCAGATGCTCCCAGTCGATGAAGGGCTGTTAAGATGGAGATGGCAATGCACTGAAGTAGGTCTGTACTGAGAACAGAAAATTATCCAAGTCACTTTCTTATTTTGCAAGATTGACTTGATTGTTCTCTTTTCTTCCAAAAAGCTGTGCAGGTAATAACATTTTCTTTTAAGACATCAGATAAGCAGTGTATTTAATGCATTTCCCTTTCCTCTATTTACAATAGAAAAACATTATTCCTTTCCTTTTTTCAGCTTCTTAGCCTTAATATGTTCTATCAAGTTTTCCATCTGAAGACTGAATATAGTTTTTATATATCAACACTCAACAGGCTCTGTATGTCCACAGTAATCTTCGTCAATTTTAACTCAAAATTCAACAATGTTCACATCAAGCACTACACAATAGAGTATTATAACAAACTGTAGTCTCCTCAGAACTCACAGTGTCACAACAGTAGTTTACTTCCTAAACTTACTTTGGAATAGTTTTCTTTTCATTATGAAACTTGACTTATATGCAGACACACAAATAAATGTTCCTTTTTCCTATCAGCTGTTTTTTGACACAAAGCACAGGATCTGGCATTGCTTATATTTAGAGCTTAGCCTTAGGCTGAACACCATTGTGACAGCAGATTAACACTGGGGTGAAAAATTCATGTATCAAGGAAAATAAGACCACGTGGATTTAAAAAAAAAGAAAAAAAAAAAACCCCGTAAGTGCTGATCTTATATCCACATGGTCAAGATATAATTCCCTTTTAATGCATGCTTGATGTCCCTTGCATGAAATAACTATACTACATGTGTTGTCATGCTACAATAGTCTGTAATGTTTTTCCAAGTGAGGTTCATCTAATTTAACTTTAGTTTTAGTGTGTCCATTTCTGCTTTCTTGTTCCCTTAGAGTAGAAAGGAATAGGCACATCTGGGGTATCGTTCATGTCATGTGAAAATACACATCTGGAATGTTATTGGAATTATTCCCTAAATGTGATTCCTCATACATATATATGTGTATATATATCTGTATATATCTATGTGTCTGTTTGGTTTTTATTTTTAAGCTCCTTCACACTGCCTGACTTGCAATAGGGACATCTACACCACAGATATTTCAGTGTTCATCTTTACCATCTGAGGTTAAATACCAGAACTAACCTAAAGTGTATAAATCCTGTGAAGAAATGACAACTAGGGTGTATCAGGTAATCATAGAATGGTTTGGGTTGGAAGGGACCTTAAAGCTCAAGCAGTTCCTACCCCCTACCATAGGCAAGAACACCTTCACTAGACCAGGTTGCTCCAAGCTCCATCCAACCTGGCCTTGAACACTGCCAGGAATGGGGTTAATCGATATAGTTTATCCAAGTAAACCTCCTCTACTGAGGGAAGCAGGACGTTTATTGAGGCTGAACTGAAGAGTGTCTTGACAGAAAGTCTGATAGCATTTTTAATGTAGAATTTGCTACTTAGCAAAACTGAGAAAGAGTTTTGAAATCTAACTCCGTCCATGGATGAACTAAGAGAACCAGGAAAAAATAAGCTTTTTGACTACTCCAGTTTGGGGAACAGCATGATGCCTCCCACTCTTCTGCAGCTTCATGGCTTTTAACACATCTAGAATAGAGAACACCTCTGTGTCCTTTCTTCCTCTTTTTCACACTAGATGATGTAATAATTACAGTTAAAGATAAAAATCTACTAATGTTGAAAAAAGATATTCAAGTTAAATAATCTTGTTCTAATTTGGCTATACCATGTAGGTGTGCATTATAATAGAATCTCTAACCATATGACTATAATCCAGTTTTCTGAAGGAGCCTATAACACTTATGAGAGGGTGATCATGCTCTCTGAATACACAACTATTAAACGTAGTTTTAAATATTGCCGTCTTAATTCTTCACTCATTCTAATTCTCATTCCTAATTTCTGTCTAATTGAACATTTTAATTATTGCTTATTTCAATTATTGAGGCACATGCAGAATAACAAAACTGAAACATCTCCAGCCACTCTAGATTAAGTTTCTTTTCAGCTGTTCATTCTTTCAATGCTCCTATGAGTAGTGCATTAGTAACTCAAATATTACCTGTCTTTTGAAAGTTATAACCAATAGCAAAATCCATAGGGGAAAAAGAAAAAAACCAACTTGTGAAATACACACTTATCGGGCTTTATAAATGCCATAAATTTTGGAAAAGCTGGATGAAGCATGCAACTTGCAAAGTTAGAACAGGAGTCTTATCATGCAACAGGACAATAAATGTGCTGCTCATCTATTTTCTTTAGAAAAGTGAAAAAGTCTGAACAAAATTTAGTTTGAACAAAAACCTCACACATCATTAATCACCAGTTTTGATTTAGAGAATAAATATCCACATTGCCTTGCTTTTCATGATGCCAGACAGGGGTTTTACCAGTTTTTGCTTCAACTGCATTGTTAATCTGACTAACAAGCACTTACATTCCCAGTTAATTGAAGTTATAACCTTCATTACAAATGTGAGTTCTCCTTCCCCATCAAGGGGTGTTCAAGAGGCCTCTCCCAGATTGAGTCTTCACCAAGCCTCTCAGACAACCCACTGCCTACTTCCAAATGTTGTACAACCATGAGGAAAAGCACGTCAGCTTCTGTATGAAAGAGAATGAGAATTACTGCCCAGAGTTATAAAGCTTCTTTTTAATTTAATTGTTTTTCTTCTTTGGACACCTGTGGATAGAGATATTTCTGTTAAGAATGTATGTGACTGAATATAAAATTCCATTTTCACAGGTGACATTTGAATCTGCTCATTATTACCATTTTTGTCAGTAAAATTTAAGTGGTTGACTATCTACTGAAAAAGAGCACAAAACCAAACATTAGAAATTTAATTCCCATAAATTGGTTTTAAAAACATTGATTATCTCCTACTTATCTATATACTCTTCTCCCTATTACTTGGATATACTTTGGCAAAAAGTAAAAGTGATTTGACTGTGCATTTGAAAGAGGGTAGCTAAAAGTAGATGCAAAAGGAAAATAGTAGATGCAAAGAAATTTGAAATTTAAAGGGGTGGGAAAATCTCATCAAATGCATGCATTGGATGCTAAAAGGAGTTACCAAAACTGGCAAACTCTTAATGTTATTCTGTGCTAAAACCAAAATTTTCTCTTGATTTTAGGCTCTTCTGGAATAGAAACAAAGAGAAGTAGTAACAATTCAAATTCCACAGTCTTCGTATTACTCCTTATATATGTATAAATGGTTCATGTAACATGTCCTAATTTGTCTACTGTAAGTGAAGGCTTTTCTATTATTCCCATATAATTTTTCCAGAGAAAAATAACCAGTTCACTTCTTTTCCTCTTGTATCATGTAACCGCAGAAGCACAGACAGTCCTTGATTCTGTACTTTAAGTGATGTTGCAACGTGATTTAGAGTGATTTCTGCATGTAATTTAATTAAGGTTTTGCTATTATAATCCCTACAGTTATTCCTGAACATCAAATGGTAAAAGTTAGGCTGTGCTTGTTGGGTCTGGCTTGGCAGTATCAGTGCATCTCAGAACTCAGGGGGCAACGAGCAAATAAGCTCAGAGCTTTTAAGGTCTCTGATGTCAAGGTATGGTTCTGCTCCCCTTGCACTTCTGAAATACCACAGTGGGACTTTATAGCTGTTCTTTGCATCAGTACACAGTTTTTCATAGTGCTTAATGAGATACAGACTGTATTCTTGGTTGTGTGTGATGTAGTGCAAGTATTTGTCTTAGATATGTTTCTTATAAAGGTTTTGGCTTAAAGCTTGTTCAGCATTAAATTGTACTAAGTGTGGTTGAGATTGGTGCAGTTTTAAACTGTTGGGCATAATGCACTGCATGGAAGAGAATATAGATGAATATAGTTCTGTACTTGTAAGTGGTGCTTGCTACAAGATTGGGGTGATAGTTGCTTATGCCCATCTATCTTCTCCCAGAAGATAATTCTCTAATCACACTTTAAATGCCTGGATAGATCACTGATTGTTATATTTAATGTAAAATGATTAACATATGGTTAGTAATGCAATTGGATTCCCTGCTGTAAGCTAGAAAGGGAGAAAAGAGAGGGAAGTAGAGAAAGAAAATGAAAAAGTCAGCAGTGAATGGTGAGAATTAGCTTTTTCCATGAATAGCTGAGCATCTTTTTTTTTTTTTTTGAGTACTAAAGATTTGACAAAAAAACTTATTTTTGCTTATTGGAAGTGTAGTTTCCGAAATGCTGAGAGAATGTTGGGATTGACCTCAATCTTTGGGATATCATACATTTTCATATGAATCAAAATGCTTAGACAGTTCTAGAATGGAATTTGTACAGACAATGTTCTCCTTGTCTTATGTACTATAACAAAATACATTAAGACAATGATGTTGTGGTTAGACTGTGCAGGAGAGAGGCGATCCTCTACACAATTCTCTTCTGACTTAGAAGAAATAATTTAATTTTCTTGAGCTTCTGAGTCTACCTCTACAGGATTACAGATGTCCATAGTCCTCTAGGACACTTGAAAAGCATATTTGAATGTATTTACTTAGAGCCCCCACTGCACTTCACTTACAGTGCACTTCCTCTGCTCTAGGTGAGGCCAGTGCTACTGCCACTGGCACTGGCAATGTCCTTGCACATATATTGTCCAGCCCTATATATCAATATATGGTGATATGTATCATGTATCTTTAATAATTGATTCTTTAGTGATAGGATGAGAGGGAGTGGCTTTAAACTGAAAGGGAGTAGATTTAGATTAGGCATTATGAAGAAATTCTACTGTGAGGGTGGTGAGGCACTGGAACAGGTTGCCCATAGAAGCTGTGAATATCCCATCCCTTGAAGTGTTCAAGGCCAGGTTGGACAGGGCTTTGAGCAACCTGGTCTGATGGAAGGTGTCCCTGCCCATGGCAGGGGGTTGGAAATAGGGGATCTTTCAGGTCCCTTCCAACCCAAACCATTCTATGATTCTATGATTCTATGTACATCTAGGCCCAGCACAGCCTCAGCAGTCACCCTTGTAATTCAAATGGCATGAGACATAGGAAAGTACTTTAGACTTTGCATTTGGCTATCTTCTGTAGAGCACAATCATCTGTCGCATTGGGTCTATTCTGAGTAAAGTCTTATTAACAGACATATCTTTCTGATCTGGAATTTCTTATTGAATATCATACATAATGGCTTGTGTTGGAAGGTACCTTAAGGATCACCTATTTCCAAACCTCGCTGCCATAGGCTGGAACAGCTTCTACTAGACCAGCTGCTTCATCTCCATTTCTGTTGCACAAAAATGGAATTCTTTATGTATTGCTGTGGTCTTTCACTAAATCCAAATCGGTCTCAAAACAACTATCAAGAAAACAGGGAGAATGACAGACAACATGTGCAACTGTTAGTCAGGAAACAAAAATGTTCTATGTTTTCAGGTCTCTGAAGAGTGATAAATGTCACTTGGAACACAGATAATATTTATAGTGACATAAAAGCAGAGCAAAGGGTCCCAAAAAAGATAATTCCTTTTTAAATTGACACATAATATATCCTTTTCAGCAAGCAAATACACATCTCTGTTTTGCTTCCTCTCCATTGTATTTCTGTGAGACAACTTTGCTGTAGCTGTAATTCAAGAAACCACAGCTTCTTTTCCTCAGTCAAAAAATATTACAATAATTATCTGATTAAAAATAGGAGGAACTGAAAGGTACATTATTAATGTTTGCTTCTACTCAAACTTCTGTTTCTTTCTAGTATCTTATATCAAAATTGCTCTGATACCAGTTCACAAACTGCATGGTGAAACAAGCTCACAGTACAGAAAGATATAGATCCCAAGTCTGGATAAATCATGTCTGCCATTTTAGACTTTTGAATCTTCATTAGTAACCTGGAAACCTCAGAAAAATGGGCTACTTGATCGCTGAAAGGTGAAATAATCATTATTAAGATGGAAACATTCCATCAAGAGTTCCTCAAATAGCATTTTGTTAATAACTTCTGTGCCAACATTGGAAAGAGGACTTTCATTTACACAGAAATAGCAAATAAATGTAAATAAGGAAGTTTGCACAAAGGTAGTGAAAGTTAACTAAGTTTTTGCTGAGAACATTTGAAAGGAACGTATTGTACTATTCAGCTCAATGAGTTCATAATCCTTAATGGCCATCTAATACAATATGTAGGTCCACAATGAAAGCTGAAAAGAACCTCATTTCTGTTTGGGATAAATGTACAAGGCACTATTACAGACAAGAAGTTGTTTATAGAATCATAGAATCCCAGACTGGTTTGGGTTGGAAGGGACCTTTAAGCTCATCCAGTTCCAACCCCCTGACATGGACAGGGACACCTTCCGCTAGACCACGTTGCTCCAAGCCCCATCCAACCTGGCCTTGAACACTTCCAGGAATGGAGCAGCCACAGCTTCTCTGGGCAACCTGTTTCAGTGCCTCACGATCCTCACAGCGAAGAACTTCTGCCTAAGGTCTCATCTCAATCTCCCCTCTAGCAGGTTAAAGCCATTGCCCCTTGTCCTTTACCTACAGGCTCTTGTCCAAAGCCCCTCTCCAGGTTTCTTGTCAGCCCCTTTAGCCACTGGGAGCTGCTCTAAGGTCTCCCCGGAGCCTTCTCTTCTCCAGGCTGAACCAGCCCAGCTCTCTCAGCCTGTCTCCAGAGCAGAGCTGCTCCAGACCTTGCAGCATCTCCGTGGCCTCCTCTAGACTCGCTCCAGTAGCTCCACATCCCTCTTGTGTTGTTGCCCCAAAGCTTGATGCAGGACTGCAGGGGGGGTATCCCAGAGCACAGTAGGGGGGCAGAATCCCCTCCCTTGACCTGCTGCTCACACTCTGGGGATGCAGCCCAGCACACAGCAGGTTTCTCAGCTAAAGTGCACAGTTGAAGCTGGGTCATGGGGAGTTTCTTGTCACTCAACACCCCCAAGTCCTTCTCAGGATCAGTTCTTCATTCATGTTGTTTTTAGGAGTTAAGAATCTGGTCATTTGAAACAGGCTGAATCAGTTCACATTAGATTCTCAGACAAAATTATTTTTTTTTAGACAAATGGATTAGAAGACGTTGATATTCTATCTTATGCTAAAGTGCACATGTTATAACTGTGAGACTAATTGGCTGTATATCCGTACTTTACAGTAGGCATTCAATAGCGATGGTGCGTTTAAGTCTCATAAATAATTGCCACTAAAGGAGTTAGCAAATTAAAAAATATATCATGACATGCATTTAATAGAATTTGAAATGGTTCGTACCTATTCAGAGGGAACTTGTAAAGTGTTTAGAGTACTTTGAAATACAAGATGATTCATATTAATAATTGCTCTTAGATTTTTTTCTGCCTGTTAGTAGACTGTATTTTTCCTGTGCCTTACCTCTGTGATATTCATGTCACCCTAAATCTTTATTTCTTGGGCTCTTAATTGCAAGGTTTAAATCATAATTTAAGGTTTATTTATTTGGCTTTACCTTTTAATTGTATGCTCTTATATTTAATTGTTTTTTGTGACACCTGTTCCAGAAATGCTATATAAATGTTATGATTCATGCATTTATGAATTATAAATATTTTATTCCAGCAAAAAGCAACACACAACTGCCAACACCTATGCATAACTGAGAGCCATAAGACGCCAGAGTTGAAAGTGTATACAATTTGGTTTTAAATGTAAATCTTGTCTAGGCTTTGTGAAACAAAGTAAGAAATAGGTCCACTGTTTTCCAATTAATCCATTCTCATTGTATCACTCCATTTAACCTTAATATATAAACTATTTGAAGACTTCATTCATTGTTTCCCCCTAGAACAAATAGAAATATCATTTCCTCCTTCACGGGGGCTAGGAATAAAGTTACTGCAAAAGATACTGGTTGAATTATTTGATTTCCAGCATCTGAGTAGTGTTTATGTGCCCCAGACTGAAGTGAGGGTTACACCCTTGATTTCTAGGACTTGAAAGCTCACAGATAGCTTCAGATCTTGCACTGGCAGCTCGTGATACCTGACTTCTTTCTCTGATATTTCTGTGAAGTTCCAGAGAGATATCAATAATGATGAAGATACCAGATGCTTTTTACCTGTATTCTCCTCTATAACCTGCCTATAACATTCATAACATTTTGTTCCTTTAAGTATATAGAAATTTGGCAGAAAATATCCCCCGTTGCATTCCAGCCAGTCCTCAGAGGTCAGAGGGGCTGGGGGGCAGCTCAGCTTAATTTCTGTTTATCACTAGTTCACCACTGTACATCTGATCACATTCAGTAAGAACTTTAATGATTACAGAGTCACAAATGGTGCAGCTTACTGAAGCAACAGAAATACAGGTTTACAATTGCCATTAACAAATTTACTTACTGCAATAGTGCTAAAACTCAAAGCTACCCAACGATTAATGGAGCTCATATGGGAAAAAACAGTAATTATTAAGCTTAGTTTTATCAAGGTGTCACCTGACATAGCTGGAGGCACAACTCTTACCAAAGAGGCATCCCTGCTTTGGGAGGAGAGAGGAGCAAGCCCATCAACTTGTTTGCAGAGTGGGGTCATGTTTACTTCCAGTCAGGCTGCTCAAGCACTGTGGATCTTGAGCAGAGGAAGAACAGAACCATGAAACATTCTCATCACTCCCTCTTCCACCCAGCTGGGCAAGCATTAAGGGCCATCAGGCATCTACCTGACAGCCCAATCATTCCCACCAGCAGACCAGCACCCTCATCAGAGTTGCAATCACCACACTTCATTAATTCCTTCACCACAACCTCAATCGCACAACCTCAAGCCTCAATTCCTACACAATTCTCATGTCAACATCAGCTGCTTTACCCATACAGTAAGAAAATCAGATAATAGATGTGAACATTTAAAAGGCTATTGTACTTGACATGGGTCTTCAGCTCACTTTTGCTGTTCGCCCACTTTAGAATACTTTCAATGCTCTCATAAATAGAGGATCACATTTATAGTCTCTGACAGCACCTTCTCATGACTGCAAATGTACAGTTTTCAGACATACAGCTGAAGTTTTTATGTACACCAACCACTTGATACAACAACAATTATTTATGAATAGCTTTAAAGAGTCTTCAGTGCAATATTTAATGAAATTTGATCAGAAAGACAAATGATACCAAAAAAGTTCATTCTTAACTTTCCTGTTCTATGTAAGATACATTTGAATGATTTAATTGCTGCTCAACTCACTGGAAAACAGAGTTTTATCTTCAGGATTCCCTAGTTTTAAATTCATGCTATCATACTAAACACAACAAATACTTTAATTTTTATGGTTGACATTCAACATTTATTTGCAAAAGCTTCTTATAGACCAAGAAACAGAATTCTGCATAAAGTACATGGCCACAGATAAAACAAGATTCTGTCTATGAAGCCCTCAGTTGTTTCTGGCAAACATAAAGACATACTGAGGGAAAAATGCAAGAATTGGGCAAGCATAGTAGCTCAGCATATAAAATGGTTATTCAGTAAACACCTGCATTTAATCCATAAAATTGTCCAGTCTTCTCCTGAATCCATAAGCTGAGGCTTAGCAACCTCAGCATGCTTTAGCATAGAGTTCTAGAGTTCAGCCTTCAGTTGCATGATAAGTCACCTCCTTTGTGACTTTTGAGATTGGCTCCCACTACCCTCACTGCAAAAGCTGATTCTAATTTCTTTCTTACCTATTCGTCCCATGCCCTTTATGCAATACAGATCTTCAGTACTTCTCATCCTCGGTCTTTTCCAAACTTCATGGGTTTTATTCTTATAAAAATAAAATTTAAAAAAAACATTATAACAAAGGGTAGCAATTAAAGAGAAATGGGATTGAAATACAATCAAAAAATGATTGCTAGGAAAGGAAACAAAACCCAGAGTTAAAATTCATCCATGTGTCTCATCCAAAACTAATGGAATCTTAAATGTTAGTCTAACTTTTAATTTCATATTTAAAGATTCAATGTTATTTCAGAAAAAATAACAAGATGAAAAAGGAAACATGCCCTTTAAATTATTTTAGACTTCATTCTACAATTTCAAACACCTTGAAAATTTTTCATAAAAACCAATTAACAGCTAGCGTGTTGGCTCAGTTGAGGGGATTCATATATCCCCTGAGGTATGATGAAATGGGGTGGAGATAAAGAAACAGTGAGTATCTAGACTTAAAAATTACAAAGTATCTAGTTACTCCTCACAGCAACTGAAGGGGAAAAATCTATTATAATGTCTCTGCATCTAAAAATACAGCTCCTCTGCATGGTGCATGATCATCTGAGCTGAGCAGATGAGAGAGCAAAGAGGGAATAGGAGGCTGAGGAAGTGATCGCCAGAGGACACATTAGAAATTCAGCAAGTTGAAAGCAATTTCTGTTAGAAAGGAAGAAAGAAAAATGTTTTTATGTTAAACTATTCATGCTTCATCCTTTGACTTGCAGTAAGGGCCACCTGCTTCATAGCTTACTTATTGAGACCAGGTTTTGCTGAAGCAAACCAGAAATTAATCAAATAAATCAGCCCAGTATTTGAATAAGATTACTGTAAATATCAGACCCCTTATACTAAGTAGTATTTCTGTGACATAAATCTGCAGTATATAGAATCATAGAATGGTTTGTGTTGGAAAGGACCTTAAATATAATCATAGAATCATAGAATAGTTACAGTTGGAAAGGACCTTAAGATCATCTAATTCCAACCCACGGGAAGGGACACCTTCCAGTAGGCCAGGTTGCTCCAAGCCCCCATCCAACCTGGCCTTGAACACTGCCAGGGATGAGGCAGCTACAGCTTCTCTGGGCAACCTGTGTCAGCACCTCACCACCCTCACAGGGAAGAACTTCTGCCTAATGGCTAATCTAAATCTTCTTTCTGTCAGGTTGAAACCATTCCCCTTTGTCCTGTCCCTGCTGGCTCTTGTCAAAAGCCCCTCTTCAGGTTTCTTGTAGCCCTTTTAGGCTCTGGAAGCTGCTCTAAGGTCTCCCTGGAGCCTTCTCTTCTGCAGGCTGAACAAGCCCAGTTCTCAGCCTGTCACCATAGCAGAGCTGCTCCAGCCCTCAGATCATCTTTGTGGTCTCTTCTGGATTCACTCCAATAGATCCATATCCTTCTCATGCCTCGTATAATAGCTTCTTACATATGGCTATTTCTTTCAGACACCTATCAATTCTTTGGATAGAATTCATAAATGTCATTCAGACCATTTCCTTACGTACTGCAAGCAGTTCTATTCTTGGCCGCTTCCTCTTTTAAGAGGGGAGTCAGGACTTTACCCTTCCTTTCTGAGGGAGATATAGTCATCCTGGGGAAACTCTTTCCTAAGAAGTGTTTGGTTTGAGTTCTGGGTGAAAGGCTGTTAATTCATACTGTCTTCCGACAAGTTTAGTCTGTCCAATTAGAGTAGAAAGCAAAAGGCCTGCCCCGACAATCATACCCACTCTTTGCCTGTGATCACTGCAAGCACTGACTGCAGAAGAAGAATAGCACTTCTGCTTTCCCTGTACTGCAGCCAATTACACTTTGCTACAGCAGCATTAGGACATCTCATAGTCATTAATGTGCTCTGCAGAAAGCGTGGGCATTTCATATAGAAAACTCAAGGGATGCTGTTCTCTGATGGCCAGGCACGGCATAAGCAGTTATTTTAGAGATTGACACCTTGCCAGTTTAAACTCTACTTCATTTTAAGCATACCACTAAATTGGTAGGTAATAGTAAGTATTGAGCATCAGGTCTGGGCACCAGGTCTTGTTCATGTGATTTTATTAATGTTTCTTTAAGATGATCACCCTTACTATGTTCCTCTGCAGTATGATTTGTCTCCCCTCTTCATACTTCATTCAGCCCCCACTGGTAAAAAAGAAAAGCATGTTACCTTCAGAAATATAAATCAAAGAAAGAAACTCATTTTCTCTGTGAAAAAAGACAGCTAAGCCATGGCCATTAAATGGTTGTACAAGGCAGCAAAAATACAACTCTAAAGAAATAGGACCTGCCTTGAAATACTGTGCTTATGGTGAAATTGCAACAAATGGCTATTTTTCCACTGATTTAATTGGCACTTCACCCAACCAGAGCAGGATTCATTCTTCCATATTTTTCTGTTCAATCACTAGGAAAAGACACTGTTAGTTGTGATGATGTATACCAAGCCTTCAGCCAGTTTACAGGATCTAGTAATTTGTTCAGTGCATCTAGTTGAGGCAAAATCAGACAAAAACCTCAGTCTCCTTTGGTGCATCAACTGAGCTGCAGACAGAGCTCTCAAAAGAGTAGCACTGATACAGCAGCAGTGGCTGCCCCATCCCTGGAAGTGTTCAAGGCCAGGTTTGACAGGTCTAGTGAAAGGTGCCCCTGCTCATAGCAGGGTGTTGGAAATAGATGAGCTTTAAGGTCCCTTCCAACCCAAACCATTCTAGAATTCTATAATTCAGTGCATTTGTCTGCATAAAACATGATGAACAAAGGACACTGGTCCCTAAAATAAAGAAAAGAAAAGAAAGAACTGAAAGAAAGGAAAGAATGAGGGAAGAAGAACAGCAAGACAAAAATGAAGAAAGGAGGAGCAAAGGAAATGTGAAGAATTGGACACATGGAGGAATATATGATGAAGATAGTCTAAGGCAGGTGTGTTTTCTTAAACTAGACAACAAATGGTCCAAAAGGGTTTCATAAGCCATAATTCCTCTAAAAGCTATAAAAAGTAGAAGTACAAGTATACATCTGCACTGTGGCTTAACGTATTTTCTCTGTGTGCATGGAAGCATAAGCCTTGATCATCTGATACCCCCCCATGTTTTAATGATTTATTGGTTTCTTTCCATTATTTGATTCTCTTTGTAATACACATCCAGTTGCTTTTTACGGTAGGGCTACTTAAAAGTTATGGTTGTGTTGGTTTGTAAGTAGTTAGCTGTTAAAAAAAATCTTGCTGTCATTTTTGGAGACTACAATTTTTCTTTCATGAGCAATCATGTTTTGAAAAATGCGCTTGGAATTTCTTTAGGTTTTGTGAGATAAAAACAGATACATTAACACATGGGCTGGTCAGACATTACCATCACCATTTGGGACTCTTCCAAAGTTTTATGTTCATGAACATGATTTTATGGTATGATCCCAAAATCATTCACTTGAACCCACCCACAGATTATGGCAGGGATTTAGATTAGATATTGGGGAAAAAAAATCTTCCCTGTAAGGGTGGTGAGGCACTAAAACAGGTTGCCCAGAGAAGCTGTGGCTGCCCCATCCCTGGAAGTATTCAAGGTCAGGTTGGACAGGGCTTGGAGCAACCATGGCAGGGGGTTGGAAATGGATGAGCTTTAAGGTCCCTTCCAACCCAGACCAGTCTGGGATTCTATGATTAAACCCTTTATGTCAGAATCAAGGTGATTTAATGGTGAGTTTGGTAATGGCTCCTCTTAATATTCTGCTACATCTCAGAGACTAGAGATTAAAGTGCATTGCCTTCAGGGAGGATTATTCAATTTTTGGAGTGCTAGCATGCATCACAACTCCCTTTTTTTCCCCCTGCTGAGTTATAGGAAGATCAGTGTCCCCATTCTTAGAAATGAGGGCAATCTTTTTAAATAATAAGCAGTGGAAAATTAGTTTATGATCCAAAATCAAGTTTGGAATCTGTGCTAGGAAGCCAAAAGCTGATTAGATATATCCTTAACAGGAAATATTGCCATAGAAACTGAGCAAATACTTGCTAGCTGTTAGAAGCACAGAGATAAGACTTATTTTCATTTTGGGGGGCTTTTTACTGTTATAAAAAAAAAGTTTCAGCAGAAGCAATATCTATAATCCCCTGAGATTTATACCTTTATTTTAAATTTCATCCTTCATGTTGTACTAACCTTTATAAACTTCCCTGGCCTGCAGAAGCCTTCTGACTTCAATTCACTACTTCATCATAATAAAATTTATTTCAAGGTACATTAGGTTTCTCCAGCCAGAACACTAATATGATATGTTTGTCTCAAACAAACAAAGAGATGAAAAAAACAGTGGTGGTGGGAGAGAGCTGTCTTTCATTCAGCAGTCAGTGAGCTGAGATTGTCTCAAACCTCTGGTTGGCTTCAGAGACAACTGTGTTGTGCTCTGCCCTCTGATTTACATGTACTGAAAGAGTAGAAAGAAACTGGTTTATGCAGTTTTAAGGGCAAATTCTATGTCAGAAAAGAGCTCTCAGGAAAAAAATAAACAATTTCCAAAAATACGAAAAAGTTAATAGGGCAGTTCCTCCTGGAAATTTGTAGTTACTTTTCTGGTAGTTGCAGGTACATGTGGCAGAGCCTTCAAAAGAATATAATATACATATATATATTTGCACCTACATAGCAATGATGATGATCACCTCCCTTCTGTCAGTTCTCTGTATATCATGCTTCCAAAACCAAATTTGTCCACTCCCTGTGTAAATATATAGTGTAATCTTGGCTTGTGGATATGAAAATGCAGGTCTCAAAGGCTTTTTATCATCTTTATAATGAGAGACTTTATAAAAAATAGATTAAAAAATAATAAACAATGGTACCAGATTCTAATCATTGTTCATAGTGTAAAGAAGATATCTTCTAAGTGAGATTCTTGAATTTTGTTTCATCATGTGTTAATTTAAAAGCAATGCTTATCCTGAAATATTAGGAAATACAACCTGTTCTTTGAAAGAAAATGAGGAAAATAGGGTTTTCAAAGGTTAATTTATAAGTTTTGACCTGGAAATATTTATGCATACTAATTTTACATTTGCAAATTATCTGTACTGGTGCAAATTGGAATTTTCATAAAGAAGAACTGGAATATACAGACTTAAATCTGTCATTCATGTGATTCAAAGATATATATGATACAAAGCCTGAGATGCATTTTTAGGTGTTTTGCTATGCAAATATTAAATTAACAGATATTCATATAAGATCAACTACAAAATTTATTTTTCAATATGCACAGAAGGTGAATTTCTTGCTTCATCTAAAATAAACAGGTTTTAACTGGCTCTAAAATATCGACTTGAAACTAAGAGGTTGTTTGTTTCTCAATGACTCTCTCTTGCATGGCCATTTTAAAAGCAGGCTCTGTAAACACTGTACAAGATCCAAAAATCAAAGTAAATTTCTGGCTCAAACCTCAGATTTCTGAAACAGGAGATTTACACGCAGAATTTGACCGTGAACCACTGGTATATACTAACTTTGCCAAACTTTGAAGTTGGTGAGAAAAGGATAACTCAAACATATAGAAAAACATATTGTATACCACTTTGACACATTACTTTCCTGATCCAAAATACAACTTTTAAGACTACATTAGTACAAAACGAATTTCTCAGAACAATAGCTGCCAGATTATGGCATACTTGATATCTCATAGTAATAAAGGAAATTTGGGTATAATGTTTCATAATCATCTTCTTAAAGAGGTTGCACCAAACTGTCCCTGTGAATTGTGTGAAGACTGACCAATATGCACATTGCTTTCCTTATCTGTGAAGTGTAATCTCATCTTTGGTTTAAGAGCAATACAGATACACAAATCCTCTTGCCATTCATCTCCATTAATTTTAATTGAATGCTTTTGTGCATTGGTCTCTCAGCACTCTGTATTGATAACAAAACCCCTTTTAGCACTCCAAGCTATGAACCTTTTTCCAAAGACTCTGCATCTTCACTGGAATTCTTCTTCAAAAACCGTAATAGTTTATTTTTTTCTCCATTTTCTTCTCTAGCCCTGTGCAAAGCTCCAAAGATTCTTCTTTCAGCTTCCTAAAGAGGCAGAAGGAGTTTTCTCTATTTCTCTTTCCTCCCATGCATTGAGATAAACTTGAGTGGCAGCTGATTAAGGGGATTAAAACTGGAAGAAAATAACTTCAGATAAAATATTTAGCTGATCTCTTTTCTCTTAGATTATCAGCAGGAGTTGTGAATACATGATTTTGGGTAAGACACTGTTCAGCAGACCATCTGCTTTTGATTCTAAAGTGACTGTAAAAAATGTTAATAGCGTGTAACAGCAACTGTATTTCAAAAAAATCTGGGAATGACTGACTGCTAGAAATACAGATAAAAAGTTACTATCTTTTTATTTAATTAAATTATGTTAAAAAATAAGTGGCTATACTTTGCTGTTGGTAGCATGATTATACAAGCTGCAGAGCATACAGAGAAGCCCTGACAGAGATCAAGTCAAGCCACACCACATGAGCAGCAGCAGCCACCTCTCAGGTGTTCAATGGCCACCAGGTTTATGTCCTGAGGTAACTAGCAGCAACACAGGGAGCAGGACCCAAGAAGAGGGATTTCAGACCACAGGTATTTTTCCCCCTGAGGATGTGGGCCTACATGCATCCTGCACCAGGCATAAGCAGTGGGTCTTGGGCAGTGGGACCACCAGCCATGCTGCACAGGGGAGGCATGACCATGGACAGTGGGATTGAGGGCGCCCTCAGCAAGTTTGTCAATGTCACTAAGCTGTGTGGTATAGTCGACACACTGGAGGGAAGGGATGGGATTCAGAGGGACCTGGACAGGCTGGAGAGCTGGGCCAGTGTGAACCTCGTGGAGTTCAACAAGGCCAAGTGCAAGGTCTTGTACCTGGGTTAGGACAATCCCAAGCACAAATACAGGCTGGGGAAGACTGGATGGATCAGCCCTGAGGAGAAGGACTTGGGGTGTTGGGAGACATGCTCAAGTAGTGAGTGCTTGAGCCCAGAAACTCCTGACATGTGCTGAGCTGCAACCCCAGAGCATGAGCAGTAGGTCAAGGGGGGAGATCCTCCCCCTTTACTGCACTCTGGGGAGACCTCCCCTGCAGTCCTATGTGCATCTCTGGGGCAACAAGACAATGAAGATGGTAAAACACTGGCATAGGCTGCACAGACAGGTGGTGGATGTGCCATCCCTGAAGACATTCGAGACCAGGCTGGATATGTTTCTGGGCAACCTGATCTAGTTGAAGATGTCCCTGTTCATTGCATAGCTGTTGGACTAGATGAGCTTTGAAGGTCCCTTCCAAGCCAAACTAATATAAAATTCTATGATTCTGTGGTAAGAGCAATGTGGAGCTTTTGGAGTAAGTCCAGAGGAGACCACACAGATGCTGCGAGGGCTGGAGCAGCTCTGCCCTAGTTGCAGCTACATGGATGTTTACATTTCCATGCATACTAGGTAAAAAAAACCCACTAGAAATCTTCTTTGGATTATTGTGGATTCATGTTCTTACTGATCTGCTGAATGTGGCTCAGTAGTTTCAACAATGCAAACAGATTATACAGGAAAAGATCCCTTCTCTGCAACCTACTGCGAGGGCTGGAGCAGCTCTGCCCTAGTTGCAGCTACATGGATGTTTACATTTCCATGCATACTAGGTAAAAAAAACCCACTAGAAATCTTCTTTGGATTATTGTGGATTCATGTTCTTACTGATCTGCTGAATGTGGCTCAGTAGTTTCAACAATGCAAACAGATTATACAGGAAAAGATCCCTTCTCTGCAACCTAGAAATAGCTTTCTGCAGTTCTTCCAAACATTTTGTTGATTTATAAAGCATTACCTTTAGGGGATTGACATTATCCAAAGATGCCATACAAGTCAAACTGGATGAGGTATCAGATCGCTTTTGTTTCACAGGCAACACTTCAGCGTTGAGCGTATTCCATTCACCATCTATGTAGCTGCAGCTTAGAGACAGGCTGAGAGTGCTAGGCTTGTTCAGCCTGGAGAAGAGAAGGCTCTGGGGAGACCTTTGAGCAGCTTCCAGTGCCTAAGGGGTTGACAATAAACCTGGAGAAAGGCTTTGGACTAGGGCCTGTAGGGACAGGACAAGGGGGAATGGCTTTAACCTGACAGAGGGGAGACTGAGAAGAGACCTTAGGCAAAAGTTCTTCCCTATTGTTGTGGTTTAAGCCCAGCCGGAAACTCAGAACCACGCAGTCGCTTGGTCACTCCCCCGCTTCTTCGTCCCCCTACTCCCAGAGGGATGGGGAGGAGAATCGGAGGAATGCAACTCCCACAGGTTGAGATAAGAGCTGTTCAGTTACTAAGGTATAATACAAACCACTGCTGCTACCAACAATAATAATAATGATAAGGGAAATAACAAGGGGAGAGGACACAATTGAACTCCACCTGCCAACCGATACCCAGCCCGACCTGAGCAGTGATCTGGGCCTTCCGGGTAACTCCCCCCAGTTTATATACTGGGCATGACGTGCTGTGGTATGGAATACCCCTTTGGCCAGTTTGGGTCAGGTGTCCTGTCTCAGTTTCCTCCCAGCTTCCCCTCCTCCCTGGCAGAGCATGAGACTGAGAAAGTCCTTGGTCGGAGTAAACATTACTTAGCAACACCTAAAAACATCGGTGTTATCAGCATTGTTCCCAGACTGAAAGTCAAAACCACAGCACTGCACCAGCTACTAAGAAGGAGAAAAAATGACTGCTGTAGCTGAACCTAGGACACCTATGAGGGTGGTAAGCCGCTGGCACAGGTTGCCCAGAGAAGCTGTGGCTGGCCTATCCCCGGCAGTGGTTAAGGGCACGGTTGTATGGCAGTGTTCAAGGCCAGGTTGGACAGGGCCTGGAGCAACTTGGTCTCGTGGAAGGTGTCCCTGCCCATGGCAGGGTGTGGGAACTAGATGAGCTTTAAGGTCCCTTCCAACCCAAACCATTCCGTTCTCACCTGAGGAGCAGCACTGTTATTTGTGTGCCTGTTTTGATACATTCAGCTATTGGGGAATGCTGCAAACTTCAGTCTGTTTCTGCCATCGATAACCAAAGGTTTTGGACATATACTGAGAAACCTCTAACAAGTCATAAGCCCCTCTCTTCAGAGATCATCAGTAGGTATTCTGCAAGTGGTTTTAATGAAGTTTGGATTTTATCCTCTGAAAACAAACATTATGGTACTTGTATTTTGAGTTTACAATACTTATCCAAAAAAGGCTTACTCATAGATTTAGGTTTTGCATAGCAAGTAAATTCTGACTGCACTATAATCAATGGGAAATTTGTCAGTGTCTTAACTAGGGCTGAGTTTTCACCTTCCAGTCAGTGCATTACAAAATATAAGGTGAATTACAGGATTAAGCCTAGAGCAGACTAGAATCACATTTATCCATTGTGGTTTATGGTACTTTATGGATTGATCTTGAGGTTGCTAGATTTTAGTTACTGTAGAGCTTCTTTTATCTCATTGTTTTGCAAGTTCACAGGCTAGTTGTCATGAAGTAGGCTGTAACAGTTATTTTTCTCCTTCTTAATAGATGGTGCGGTGCTGTGTTTTCAGCTTTAGCTGAACTGATGTATTAGTTGTTGCTAAGTAACGTTTACTTCGATCAAGGACTTTCGAGTCTCATGCTCCCAGTGAGGAGGGGTACAAGCAGCCAGGAAGAAGCAGAGACAGAACACCTGACCCGAACTAGCCAAAGGGGTATTCCATACCACAGCATGTCATGCACAGTATATAATATGGGGGGAATTACCTGGAAGGCCCAGATTGCTCCTGGGGTGGGCTGAGTATTGATCGGCGGGTGGTGAGCAATTGTATTGTGCATCACTTGTGTCTATTGCTGTTTTTTTCCCTTCCCTTTTTAGGTTTTATATTCTCTCTCCTTGTTATTTCCCTTCTCATTATTATTATTGGTGGTAGTAGTAGTAGTTTTGTATTATACCTTAGCTACTGGACTGCTCTTATCTCAACTCATGAGATTTACATTCTTTCAATTCCCCTCCCCATCCCTCTGGGAGCATGGACAGGGGGAAGAAGGGGGAGAGTGCACGAGCAGCTGCGTGGTTCTGGGTTACTGGCTGGGCTTAAACCACGACACTAGTCTAACGCTGAGACTAAAGATACATTAGCAAACTTCTTTATTCAACTGTAAGCTCTTAAATTGCCTATAAAATTGCAGTTACACAAAATATTGTTCTCCCAATTTACTTAAGAAATGGGCAGGTGAAAAACAGGTGAAACAGATTCTGTGTTTCAAGTACATGAGACAGCTTGTTCCTATTTAAACTTAACATCTATAAACACTTCACATTTTAGAAAAACGAGGGTAATGTGGCCTAATGCTACTCATTACCTGTCATCCATTTCAGAAGTAAAATTAATTTGCTAGCTTTGTGTTCTTTTTTAGCTCATTCAGGATATGAAATGTAATTTGTAGGGTAGGTAATAAAGGTTTCCTCTGAGGGGAAAAATACAAATGTGGATCATGAATTATGTTGTTTGTATACTGAAATATGGAGTAGTAATTCTGTATGAAATTTTTCTTTGTGAAAGCAATGTGTCAGACAGTCCCTCCTTCTCTTCCCTTGTGCTCTACTTCAGCTTTGAGCACCATGGCTCCCTTCTTCTCCCAGTTATCCTCAGCTTCTATTCTGTACAGAAGTTTTCAGCTAGCTACAGAGAGAGGAGGGGAAAGTTCACAAAAATTCCTGCAGTTGCATTATTAACATTAGCGGTGTCTTTCATGTGAAAGAAAACTTCAAGAGACCACAGACCAATGGCAAGCTGCTAGCTTGTGTGTCAATGCCAATATACCTTAAACAATTTTAGGCCACACCATAAAGTGAATTAAGGAACTGGGTCATCAACAAACACTCGGGCAAATCCACAACCTGTCATCAGTTTCTCTGCTTCAGCTGAGCTGAAAAGAAAGGGATTGATGGTAAATCAATAATGTTCAATTGTCATATGAAATACTGCATAACAGTAACACTTAACAGAGAAGCATAGAGTAGATATACCTTTCTTCTGGAAACAAATTCTGATTGTCCATGTGTTTGGTAATTAAATTGTTCCTTTCCTGCTGATTGCTCAATATGCATGAGAAGGGGGGATTGCTCTGTAGTACTATATTGAAATCAACAATGTAGATGCAACTATCTACAGGATTCCCAGTCCATTTCACAGTACTAAGGCACTACTAATATTTCTCTCATAAATAAATGAAAACAGATTTAAGGTTCATGTATTTTTGGAAATCATTGTGAGAGGATATACTTTTACCTGAAGTGTAGATCATTTTCGAGACTTTATTTTTGTTTGACTTTTTTTTTCCTTTTGGTCATATTTATCTTCCTGAAATGGTGTATAATTTTCTTTATCAATTTAGGAATGATACAAGATAACATATTTCAAAAAAGATGATAGTAATGCATCATTCACCTGACCATATATTTTCAATTGGATCCTTGAGTTAGAGAGCAAAGCTGGAGTTCCACTTTGCATTCCATACTTAACTGAAAAACATTAAATGTTTTGTTTACTGTAAAGCTTAAACTACATTGGGGCTGAGGGTTTAAAGAGAAAAGATTTTTTCTTTATGAAGAAAATGCCTTAGGCCTAGAACTGTTTTACTGAAGATGTCAATGAGATTTCTGTGATCCTTTCTTACTAGAAATGTGTTCAGTTGCAGTAGTGTCTACAGAGTAAGCTTTTTGACACTTTTCTATTTGTCAATTAATTTTTCAGTCTACTTTTGACAGTCGTCTTGCAGGTTTTCATGGGAGGCTCATTAGCTACAGTTATAGTTTCAGTGCCACTTTATGGAGGTAGGCATATCTCTTGCCCAGTGTTTCAAGAGAGCTTAAATACTTGGTCTTGTAGTGTCAGAAAAGGAGAAACAGGTGTGTGTGTTTATATGAATGGATACATACATGTGCATGTTTGTGCACATGTAGCCATAATATTCTTACTTGTTTCAGGTCTTCTGTGTGAGAATGCACCTCAAATCATGTGTTCAGTTCTGGGCCACAAATGAGACATTGAGATGCTGGAGCTGGTCCAGAGAAGGGTAACAAAGCTGGTGAAGGGGCTGAAGCATAAGTGTGATGCAGAATGGCTGAAGGAACTGGGAGGGGTGTTAGTCTGGAGAAGAGAAAGCTCAGGGGGGACCTTATTGCTCTCTACAACTACCTGAAAGGAGGATGGAGCCAGGACGTGGCTGGTCTCTTCTCCCATGTAACAAGTGATCGGACAAGACAAAACAACCACAACCTGTGCCAGGGGAGGTTTAGATTCCCCTGGCACATTAGGAAAATACGCCATTAGGATATTAAGAAAAATTTCTTCACTGAAAAGGTGGTCAGGCATTGGAAAGAGCTGCCTGGGGCAGTGGTGGAGTTAAATAATGTTGCGTGTTCAAATAATGTGTAGACAAGGCCTTTAGTGACATATTTTAATGGTGGGCTTGGCAGTCCTGGGGAGTGGTTGGACTTGATGATCTTGAAGGACTTTTGCAATCTAGTTGATTCTATAATTCTATTTAAGGATTCATCATCCTGTGCAAGAGTTAAGTCTTCCAAGCTCTTGGAGACCTTTATCTCTTGGCAGTCTCTCAACAATACTCTGGAAGAGCATCTATAGTGAATGTAGGTTGTGATCTTGTCACAGCACTTCACTGGAGGCACAGCTGGTACTATGCCCACCTGGCATGACATGACAGGGAGGTCTGTCTTCATTCTTTTCTGAAAAATAATAGGTTATTTATCTTGGTTTTCATGCATTATATTAACAGCTAAGGAAACTCATTGTATTAGGCACAGTGTTACAGAGAAGTCTTTGCCTTTACTATTTGTTATGGTGGCATCTGTAGAGGATACTGTTTTATTGAATAAACTTAAAACAAACCTCATTTACATGAGAAGAGACTTTATAGCTTTATTTTTTTGACCAGATTATTCACTCAATTCAATATAAATTCAAATTTTGTTTTTGTGATATCAGAGCTACAGACTTTGTGAGTAAAATGCAGTCTATCTGCATTTCCACACGTATTTTCCTGCTGTGATATTTGCATTCTAATCTACATAAATTCAGAATAAAATTAGTCAGGATTTGTTTTCACACCACAGCATTAGTGGCCTTCTGAATCTGAACTACCTTGGAGGCAGCCTGCTAGCTTTGGTGATAACAGTGTGCAAAAAAAGCTTCTCATTTTATTTCTGCTACCCCTTCTTTAATCAGGATGCTGATTTCTTATAGAGACCTATTTTATTTCATCTCTGTTACTATAATCATCTGAGTTAAGATATTTCTCTTCTTCTTCTTTTGGGTTTGCTTTGCTTTTTTTTTTTGAGTGGCAGAAAACAAAGACGAAGTGGCTTTCACTACCATAGCCAGCATATCATGAAAATGTGTCTGAAAAACATTTCTTTATCTCTTGTCTGAAATTTATATGGATACCAAGATTTTATTAACCTAGTTTGTTGTGTTACCTGAAGCAATTTATTGTGGTTTCTCTGCAAGATATAAATTCACTGAATTCACACTTGAGTACCAATACTTTCTATGCAAGTTCAAATATATATATATCAGATAAGAATTTTTGATATATAGCTTCCAATTTCTCACATCTCTTCTCACAGTTTCAACACTGTGCCTTAAGGTTTTTTTCCCTGCATTCTTCTCATGTATGTATACTGTATATTTTATTTGTCATCTTGCCTTCTATCTTGAAAAGGGATTATATTGATGGGCCATATACCCAAATAAGCTTTTGCATAACATGCTATGATCAGCCATTTTTAACTCCAAATTTCTTTTATTGTTTTATGAAAGATTTTTACTAGATTTCTAGTTAATGTAGTGCCTTTATCCAATTCATCCTTCGGATCTTATAAGCATTGGAAAGAAAAGCCTAATGAATTTGTGTTTTCAGAGTTGTATACTGGTGATAGAAACAAAACCCAAACAACTTTATTGATGCCACCATTATCGTATTTTTCTAGGATTGCAACATCTCAATTTTATACCAGCTTTTGAGAAAGGATACTGAATGCTGGGCTCCATTTTCCTTAACGGCCTTTAATTGTAAAGCTGTCCAATGAATATGATAATTTGCAGTTGTCATGTGGTAAACAGCAGAACATCATAATTTTATATTCTGCAACATCTTTTTTGCTTGATGTCACTTTTTAACCATTGATTAGACAAGCAAGAAGTCCCTAAAATTTCCTTTCTCTGAATTAATGCTGTCTCAACCTGGTTACCCATGGTGCTGATAAAGATCTCTATTCATAAGATCATTGACCATATGATTCACAAGTCTTCCTCTGCTTCAGGAAACTGCCATATACCAATGTCTGAAAGCCAAATAATTTCTCATTTTAAACTTTTCTCTCCTAATAAAATGCTTATAACCTAACTTTTAGCTGTTCACGCATGAAGTGCAACTCTTAAATCAGGGATATTATACCCTGAATGTTAGAATTGCCTAGTGACCTCCTATTCATAAATTCAAAGTAGCTTTATTTTTTAATAGGTTAATCTTACTATTTTTTTTCTAAATGCAAAAATTTTATTTTTATATGTAGACATCATTACATGTCCCTGTACATTGTAGTAAAATTCAGGAAGACATTTATTTGCCTATCCTTGTCAGTTTCCATTTACTTTTGCATTCAAATCAACATGTGCGACTGGATTTCCTTAGGCAGTAACAGCTTATATTTAATTTGGATTTGCCTTCTAATTGTAGAAAAGTAAGGTATTGAGATAGCATTACCTTGGCATATTCTTCTCTACTCGTGACTGGACCACATTAGATGAGGTGTGGTCCAGTATGATGTCCTGATGAGACTGATGTGAACTGGGACTATGAGCTTCACACTTTTTGAGCCCTTCCAGGTGTACAATTTGCACTGGATTTTTCTAGAGGCCTTGGAAGAATTATATTCTTTAAGATTAAAAGTATGACAATGTCTTTGCAAGTAAAATGGTGATAGGAAGATGATTATGTATTAATAAATCCAAAACAAAGCTGTATGGAATAAAACCCCACCATACACTATTCTCCTTTTGGGAATGAGAAAGGGAATGCACTGTAAATGCTAGCTAGTCACGTTGTTTAATGAACCATTCAAAGGTATTCAAATATTAGAACAAGGACAGTTAATCTGTGATTAAAACAGGAAAAAGAATATGCACATTCAAATATAGTCTTGTGTTCCTACTTTAAATATGAAATGAGCTAAATCTAGTATTTTATATATTACATATTTTTATGCATCATGTTTAAAGTCTTTCCTCAATTCTTATTTATGCTAAAGCTTTCTTGGGAGAAGCTTAATTACCTATAAACATACAAGTGATTTTCTTAAACAAAACCCCCAAACTTACTCAATATTTTGTGCTTTCATCTCTTCTGAAGTTACTCAAAATCAATTTTCCCCCTAAATAATAATGAGATCTTCGTTTTGCTT
Organism: Nestor notabilis; assembly: GCF_000696875.1. Classification (NCBI taxonomy): domain Eukaryota; kingdom Metazoa; phylum Chordata; class Aves; order Psittaciformes; family Psittacidae; genus Nestor; species Nestor notabilis. Next base: position 8,465 of record NW_009927840.1, on the reverse strand, counting down.
TTATAGCATAGTTAAAATTTTCATTGCCAGGCAGAGGTACTGTTTTCAAAGTTCATCAGTCTAAAACTGTTTGTTCACGAGACCAGCACTGCAGGTAACATTTTAGGTGTTGATTTTCCATGTGAAAAGTCCAGGTACAGCCTGTCTTATTGAGAAGAATGTAAAGGAAATTGTGTGGAATATGCTGTATGGTAGCTAAAGAGAGCATTAGAACTATTTCTGCATTGAACTTTTAGATGTTTGGGACTTTGTCCTTTATCCAGTTATGTAGTTCTATATTATCTTACTATCTTTTTATAGTAAAGTACCTGTTTAGTTTTTCCTAACTGTGGCAGATTAGACCACTGGTGGCTTGAGATTTATTCACCAGTTTACTTTCATTCTACATACCTCAAAGTAATGCATTTCTGTCAGTTTGTAGTGAGGACATTGCTGAACCAGCATGGCAATAAATTGCAAAGAATGGCTCTGCAAATGGGTTGTTCTAGCATATCTCACCAGTACTTACATGCTTGAGTGACTACAGTCAAACATTCTTAGTCATTATGAAGCCCCCATTCCCACTTCTTAAGAATTAGAAATAGCTTGGGCTGGAATTACATACATTTGAGTAATTTCCTTGAAGTAATGACATAAGAACAGAAATTATTCACACTCTGCTGTGCCTATGCAACAGCAGAATCTTGCCAAGTCAGAAAATGAAGTGTCCAAGGTTAGTGACTGTGCAATGTAGAAACTTTCTTTGTGAAACAGATATAAACATCTAATTGTGAAAAAGATCACCAGTTAACTGAACTGAAATACTGATCTTTCACAGAATATATTCCCTTCTTGTGGAGTGCTATATTTTAGGAGTTCTTTAAGGTACAATGGATTCCCAGGCTTTTTCATTCAGAGCTGCAGCAAGAATTATGCAAGTTCCAAGAAAAAATAAATCTGTCATATTTGGATTCCCATCCAAGCCTTTGTTTATCTCTGCAGTTTTTGTAAGCTCTACAGTGAAAATTTCCCTTCCCGGGTCAGTGCTGGAACTATGGAAGTATAACATATTTTGCCTGTTTTTTTCTATCCCTGTGATTTGAGTTGTCTTATACCATGGCCCAGCTTCACTGAGAAGGGCATGTGATACTGATACTGAATTAAACAAGTATTTTATTGCGTATAAAGAAACAGTCATGAACAAGGCGGCAAGGACTCTCAAAATAAGGAAGGAATGCAACAAGAGGACCAGATGTTTCAAACTAATGTAGGCTTTCCTCCTGATGATAAGGCCTCAGAAATAGGTAAACAGTTAAAAAAGAAAACTAGAGGAGCCTCTCAGGGTTGTAAATTAGACCAAACAAGAACATGCAGTTTACTGGCGAGACTAAACAAGCATTCCAATGTCCTTAAGTAATGGATTTCCATAAAAGGGTAAACAGATGACCACCATGACCCCCAGAGGCCACTCCTCAAATTCAAAGTGCCTGCCTTATCTACCCAAATTAGTGTATGCCATAAGTAACAAGAATTGGGTGGGCATTTCATGGAATTATAATGAATATGTATATAATAAAGGTATATAAAATGTAAACTGGCTCTTTTCAGTGGCATGGGAAGGTGGAGCAATCCCCAAGGCACCTGGTAATGTAATAAAATTATGTCAGTTTTCTAATCTGTCATTCTGGTTAGAGAGTTTATTCCCCAGGTTTCTGTGACAGTACGATTGTTTAAACTGTTTTCTGAAGTTAGAATTCTCGGGGGAGATGGTGCATAGTACTTTGAAGCACACCAAGAAAAAAAACCAAGTCAAGCTCTACCATCTGTCTACTAGAGACCCAAATCAGCTTGATGTGTCATGATTCACATATCTTTACATTTTCTCTTAAAGAGAAAACAATTTTTGAAGAGGAGCTTGTGATCTGAGTCACAAATTTAAAAGATCAGAGGACTAGATCACCTCTCCTATGAAGACAGGCTGAGAGACCTGGGCTTGTTCAGCCTGAAGAAGAGAAGGCTCCAGATCTTAGATCTTAGAGCAGTTTCCAGTGCCTAAAGGTACCAACAAGAAACCTGGAGAGGGGCTTTGGACAAGGGCCTGTAGGGACAGGACAAGTGGGAATGGCTTTAACCTGACAGAGAGGAGACTGAGATGAGATTTTAGGCAGAAGTTCTTCCCTGTGAGGGTGCTGAGGCGCCGGCACAGCTTGCCCAGAAAAGCTGTGGCTACCCCATCCCTGGCAGTATTCAAGGGCAGGTTGGATAGGGCTTGGAGCAACCTGGCCATGGCAAGGTGTTGGAACTGGATGAGCTTTAAGGTCCCTTCCAGCCTAGATTATACTGTGATTCTGTGTTAAGTTTTGTGCATAACTCTTGCAGGTTAGGTGTTTCTTAAAGAAATTCTAGTAAAAAATATATCCTATCCTAAGGCATTCACTGCAGTGGCCAGTAATCAGCCGTATCTCTGGAACTAAGCAAGTGTTTCCAATGTGGAATTTACTGCCTTGTGTGATAGGCTTTCTCCTGTTAAATTCCATGCAGTTGGTGAACAAAGTGTCATTGGCTGATTTTAGATGCTTTAAATGTAATTACAAGTCATTACTTGCTTTGGAATAATGTCAGGCATGTAAAGGTTTATGAAAAAAGTTATATGCAGAATGGCTATTGGTACAAATACTGTTGTTAAGAACCATATAATTGCTTCCAATTCTTAGAAGAACAAAATGGAAAAGGATTCTAAATAACAGTATTTTGTAAACAATGACCATAATGACATTGCAGTTCAGTAGCATTTTAATTCATGGATATTAAGATACAGTTCTATCTCTGAGGATTACAGCCTGGGTATAATACACAATGCAGCTTGCCTGTTAGCTTCATTTTGCGGATTCATTTACAAAAATATGAGTAAATGGGAAACAAATTGAAACCCAAATTGTTACAGATACCAGCACTTCATACAGAACTTTTTGAACTCTATTACAATTTCACAAAATGTGAAAGATGCTCAAGGGATATGATTTACATATCACTGACAGCCAACATTACTTTTATGTGATACAATAAAGTAAAGTAAAACTTATGTGAAAAATTTCAAAAAACAAGAACAATATACCATGCACTGGCTTTAGAGGAACAGAGAGAAGAAGGCAATGTATTTCATCAGGTTGATAAAATTAAGAAGCAACTATATTAATAAAACCAAGTTCTTAACATGAGTCTTGAAGTTAAACATTGTATAATGACTGTGCTACATGGATAGAATCTGTTGTAGCCCTTGAGTAGCCCAATGTTACATCACCAGGACTAAGGTTTCACCTAGTAACAAAATCTATGTACACAGAGCAGTTCCAATAAAGTTGGCATGTTTAAGTCACTGCAGATCAGCACCCCAAATAACTTCAGCACAGGAAAACTGAATAAAAATGAAAATGAGTCAGCTATAATAGTGAACATAGCTCCAAATGAAGACTACTTTCTGTAACTTCCAACAGAATAAAACAGATGGGGTTTTATGTTGGCATTCCTTTGATCAAGATGTTATGTTAGTGCTAGTAAATCTTAATTCTGAAAGAGTAAGGTTGAAGGCTACAGCTCCATAATTAAGCATTATTATGGATCATCATTATGATATAAAGAATTACATCTGAGCCATGTTCATAACTTTTATAAATCACTAAGATAGCTACAAGTAAGAATTCCTTACACAGACACAAAATTTGAGAACAGCTATATAGTATCAGATATCCCTCATGTAAGGTAAGAGAATTTATGAAAAAATATTTGAATTGGATGTTTTTAACTTGCTTAGGCAAGACTTCCAGGTCCTGAGGGAGTTTTTTCCTGCTCAGTGAATGCTTGCACAGCCAGTCTCCAGGAGGGTACTTCATTTTTCCACCATTTTTATTGGCTCAATAGGCTCAGAAACTGGATCAGAAGGAGAGAGGGAGCAAGATTTTCAGGAGCAGAACAGAAACTAAGTGCTTCATAAATTCCTAAGAGACTGGTGTCTGGTCAGCAAATGCCAGTCATTTTCTAAAGTTACTGTATAAATGTGCTTTGGAAGTGAATGTCTCTTTCATTTTTCTTAAACATCTTAGACTCTGAATAATTTTAGATATATTTTTTTTTAATGAATCAAGGCTATCAAAATATGACAATACAAGCTCAGTGAAATATTGCAGGTTATAAAGTCAGATGCATCAAAAATCGGAATGAATGGTCTGAAGTATGGAAGGACTTGGGGGTGGTGATTGATGAGAAACTCAACCTGAGCAGGCAGTGTGCGCTTGCAGCCCAGAAAGCCAACTGTATCCTGGGCTGCATCAAAAGAAGCATGACCAGCAGGTCAAAGGAGGTGATCCTGCCCCTCTACTCTGCTCTTGTGAGACCTCACTTGGAGTATTGTGTCCAGTTCTGGTGTCCTCAACATAAAAAGGACATGGAGCTGTTGGAGCAAGTCCAGAGGAGGGCCACGAGGATGATAAGAGGACTGGAGCACCCCCCGTATGAAGACAGGCTGAGAAAGTTGGAGCTGTTCAGCCTGGAAAAGAGAAAGCTGCGTGGAGACCTCATAGCAGCCTTCCAGTATCGGAGGGGGGCCTACGAGGATACTGGGGAGGGACTCTTCGTTAGAGACTGTAGTGGTAGGACAAGGGGTAATGGCTTTAAACTTAAACAGGGGAAGTTTAGGTTAGATATAAGGAAGAAGTTCTTCACAGTGAGGGTGGTGAGGCACTGGAATAGGTTGCCCAAGGAAGTTGTGAATGCTCCAACCCTGGAGGTGTTCAAGGCAGAGCCTTGGGTGACATAGTTTAGTGTGTGGTGTCCCTGCTCATGGCAGAGGGGTTGGAACTGGATGATCTTAAGGTCCTTTCCAATCCTAACTATTCTATGATTCTATGATTCTATGATCTTCTAGTTGAGATATGAGATGTAAGATTTTAATGTGTTGAAGCTGGAAGGAGAAAAATAAGAACAGCAATACACTTCAGCCTGATGAATGCATTCAGTTCATTCATCTCTGCATCAGTAAGATGCAAAAAAATTCCTCGCTTGTAAGATGGAGTAATTTTAATTCTGGAAGAACTGCATAATAGGGAGATGCTGAATGCAGCACCGGTTATTAAGGATCTACATTTCTTCACACTTTTTTTTTTTTCTTGGCTTAAAATGATTATTCATCCCTTTAGTGAATCCTGGGTGACTACTTCAACCAGTACATAACTTGTATTCCTTTTTGCTTTAAGTATGTTCCTTTTTCCTATGCCTGTATCAGGGCATCCATTCCTCAGGCAAATGTTTCTTTTTCAAATAAAGTGTATTTCAATTGCTATTAAAATAATACAATAATCAATTATACACTAAAATTCATGGTTAACTACTAAAGAAATGCATAATTTGACCCATAAAAGCTCTTGTGCCTACACATGCTGCTTTCAATGATTCTGCAGTATGCATTCTTCAGTAAGCATTTGTACTGTTTTTGTTACAGTAATTACTGTGGATTTTAAATGTATGTGATGATGTAGATCTTTGTGAAGGGCTTTTTTATATATTTGCTGGGGACCTAAGCTGGAGCAGCCTGTTCCTGAAGGACTGCACCTGTGGAAGGGGACCCATGCTGGAGCAGTTCATGAAGAACTGCAGCCCATGGGAGGGGCTCACACTATAGATGTTTGTTCAGGACTGCCTCCTGTGGGAGGGACCCCATGCTGGAGCAGGGGAAGAGTGTGAGGAGAAAGGAACAGCAGAAACACCATGTATTTTTGCGCTGACTGCAAAGCTCCATTCACCATCTCTCTGCACTGCTTGATAAGAGGAGGTCAAGAAGCTGGGAGTGATGTAGAGCCTGGGAAGAATGGAGAGGTGAGGGGGAAGGTGTTTTAATGTGGTTTTATTTCTCATTACTTTGACTTTTTATTGGTAATAAATTAATTTCCCCATGGCAAGTTTATTTTGCCCATGATGGTAAATGATACCTTGTCCTTACCTCAGCCCATGAGCCTTTGGTTGTATTTTTCTCCCCAGTCCAGCTGAGGATAAGAAGAGATAGGAGCAGCTTGGTAGGCACCTAGCAATCAACATAGCTCAACCCACCATAAATTCCCTATGAAGTAACCACTAGTAATTGTCCTTATCACTCTGGATTTAAGCACCATGAATGTTTGCAGCAGCTAGAGTTAGTGGCACTGAAGCACTCTCAATTTTCAGTTTCCACTTTATAACAAAAGATATCTTACTGGTAATCATTTTGTAGTCCAAATTCCTGAATTAATCAAGAGATTAAAAAGTTAAAGGTTCAAACATACAAACATTGAAACTAATTTTTTAATACAATAAAAGTAATCCTTTCAAGAGTTGATTATAGTCTAAACAACTTTGCTTTATGTTAAATATTATTGGTTTTGTAGAATTGGTTAACTTTAGTTATGTTATTGTAAAAAGAAGATACTGTTAAATGATTGGCATAGCTACTGTGTGATGTATGATTATGTGTATTGTCACTTCTACTTCTACTATACTTCCTTCTGATTGTATGTGCCTATAACCGCTGTGGATAAAGACACCCAACACTGAGCCCAGCAGTGTTTGATTGACAGTGCCTGGACATTGAGCTTGTCTCAAACACTGTTTAATTCCATAGTTTGAGTCAGAGACAGGAAATTGAGCTTGTCTCAGGCATCATTTGCATTTGACCGTGGGAGGTCTTGAGCTTACTAAGCAAATAACAAAGATGTTGGTTCTCAATACTGAGTAGATAGAATTGTCCTGACCCCTTTCTTTGAAGCTGATAAGCCTCCACAGAAATGTGAAAGGATGACTCAAGGGTGAGCTGACTCAGAACTTGGAGTGGAAAAGCAGACACCAGGATATTGACCATCCAGAGGACCCTTGTAGAACCCCAGCCTCAGAACTGTGCAAGTGCTCACTAAACAACGCCCATCATTGTCATAGTAACACCTCTCTATGCTTTGTATGCAAATTATGGATAACACCACAAAAGAGCATGAATATAAAAGTGCAGGGCTCAGGTCAGAGCTGAGCTCCCACCAACAATGATACCCTTGGTGAAAAGGACCAACAAAACATCGCTGGATCCATGGGTGGCGGTACTTCTCGTCTTCTCTCTTTCTCTCCCTTTCTCTCTCTCTCTTCTCCTCTCCTCTCTTTTCCTCTGAATATTGACTAGATATAGGCAAAAACATGTGGCACAGGACTTGTTGATCCAGTTAAAGTAATCACTGTTGAGTTATTATATCCAACCACATGCCTTGTATTATGTTATGTATTAATAAATCAAAAACTGGTGGTTGGTGTCATTTCACCTTAATTTAATACAAGAGTATCTTGAACTTGGTCATTGGTCCCAAGGGGTGATTGGTCCTCCTAAACAACTCCTTTCGGGTCACGACACTGTCTATGCATCCTATATAACTAGTAGTCACCATCTAGAATATAATGGTATGAGAGGGACAGAAAAACCCAGTGTATTTGACTTGTGTTTTATTTGCTGCTGTGCCTTTAAACTTTGCTTTTTGTTTTTAAATCCTAAAATATTCCTTTTTATTTGGAAAAGAATAGATAATTTTAAAGTAATTTTTGAATGGTAGCTATTTTCTGACCTGAAGTAGAGGGATCATAAGCAGAAGCAGGTACATTCAGAAAAGGGATTATTTGTTTTTATTTTTATTTAATTTACCCATCCATGACTAATAACATTTAAAGAAACAATCCTGCCTGGCAAAAAGATAGACAGGATGACCTAATAGGCTTTTTCTTTAGTCCTATGGTTTATAAAATACATTAAAAATAGATTTTCTTAAGAGACTGGAACAGCTCCAAGCTAGCCATTTAAATCTCTCTGGAACATAATAAATATGTAATTTAAATACTGCCTAAACCATATTTACTGATCTGTCTGCATTTATTTTTACATTGGTGTATTTACCAAAGAACTCTCCCTAAGTAATGTCAAAATCTGTCTTCACTGAATGAAGTCTCAAAGGGCTCAAAGGAAAGAGTGAGGCTTTCATGCTGTTCATACGTCTTAGTCTTAAGATATGTATGAACAAGTTTCCAAAGCAGCATTAGTGTTAATTTGTTGATGAATTTCAACAGGAATCTCTTTGCCTGCAGTACCATGCTATGCATGTTTTCATTCCTTAGCTAGAGTCAGATGCAAGTGGCCTGTTGAAGAAAAATCACAATGTGTGCTACCTTTTGAAAAACAAGCTGGTTGAATCTCCTCTTGAACCTTTTCCTAGATAAACCTTGACATGCTTGTGAGGTGGGCCGATGCCAACCTTATGAAGTTTAACCAAGACAAGTGCAAGGTCCTACACCTGGGTTGGCACAAACCCAGGCACAGCTACAAGTTGGGTGGAGAAAAGATTCAGAGCAGCCCTGTGGAGAAGGACTTGGGGGTGCTGGTTGATGAAAAGCCTAACGTGACCCAGCTTCAGTGTGGGCTTGCAGCCCAGAAA